>NC_136504.1:109282139-109374639 GCF_053919585.1 Euprymna scolopes
GTTGCGCATCAGATAGACACCCTCTGAACCTCTAATGATCATTTACAGTGGAGCGAAACCGCGACGACTTGCAGCAGAGAAGGCAGTAGCAGCTTCTGGCCGAATGTAATCTCAGTGAAGTAAACCGTCGCCCTATCGTGTCCGCTACTACGTCTTTTCTCTCTCTCTCTCTCTCTCTCTCTCTCTCTATATATATATATATATATATATATATATATATATACATATATATATATATATATATATATATATATATATGATTACTGCATCTTTCCAGATGATTGCCGTCACATTGAGTTCTCCCAATCTTGTCGTCCATGCCATCTCAGATGACTCTGCACCCCCACCGCAAATTTGCACATCTTGAAGCAGATGTGATATACAAATTGAACAATTTCCTAATGAGTTGAAGTCCTCTTGAGGTTGAAGGGTATTCCTATGAACAATCCCGTCTTCTCAAACCAGAAGTAGACTTGCAAACTTTGCTGCATGTAAAACAGATCATTTGGTTCGGACTAATAGCTGGAAAGTTTACCTGAACAAGAGTTTTTTGCGACTTAAGGTGGTTGACGTTACCAGCTTTTGATAAAAGCATTCGTTCACAAGTGTCGCATTTCCAGCTGTGTGTGTCACAGTTAACACTGTCAATTAAACCTTTGAGATGCTCTCACTTCAGAGTGTAGTGGGCCTGCTTTTTTTTCTCTAGAAAATCACCTTGGCCTTTGCAGAGTAAGTTCTTCCCATGTGTCGATGTTGATTTGTAAGACTCTCAAGTACGCTCCGTTTTTTTATGGGTCTTTAGCCGATTAAAATTGTTCTTTAGGGGTTAAAAATTGGATAAAAAAAATGAAACAATCGTAATGCATTTCGTACATTCATCTTAGTTTATTCCTAATTTGTTATATTGATAACTTAATAAGCCTGTAAGGTTGGCCCCGTTGTAACGTCTCCAGCTTTTACTTCTACAGTATCGGGTTTGCTTCATGATGATGATACCAAAATACTTTTGTTTTTTTCTTTTGAAATCAGGACTCTATATTAATGTATACGGATGCTGGACAAATTAAGACATCGCATTTAAGCGTATTTTACACTCGCGCTTAGCCCCCAACCCATGCTAGAATATATATATATATATATATATATATATATATATATATATATAAAATAAATGAATATATATATATACATATATATTATTTTTAAAACAATAATCTACGTACACGCGTGTTTTAAGTTAACGACATCATCAGCGTAGCTTGACTTTTTCTAGAAATCGAACTCCAGACCATGTTTACCACAGTCTGGCGCGTTAACAGTTCCGCTACGAACTCCTAGATGCCTTTACTGGTTATTTTTATCGCTTTTAGATTTGTTGTTGTTTTTTTAACGATAAATACGGTCAAATAGTGGCATCGCCTCGAAGCTCGTTTTTATTTACTTAGAAAATGGCATATATATATATATACATATATATATATATATATATATATATATATATATATATATATATACGTTTTATTTTTTATTACCGTATTTTTGTGTTAAGTTACATTATTGTTTCACCTACCTGGCCGTTTTTTTAGCTGTCTGTAGCTTCCTCAGACTTTTACAGAAAAAAAGTAAAAGTCTGAAGAAGCTAAAGACGACCCAAAAAAACGGTCAGGTAGCTGAAACAATAATGTAACTTAACAGAAAGATACGGTAATAAAAAATAAAACGCATATTTTCTCTACAGCAGTATTGAGCACTTTCTTCAGATTTTATTTATTACCATTTCTACTAAATATATATATATATATTTATATATATATAAAATGGGTTAATAAATTAAACCAAATTAAACCTTTGGAAAACCAAGACACGGAATAATAAAATAATTTTAAAAAATACACATTGTTGGTGACTACTCCCTTATTTAAATATATATATATATATTGATGATTCTACAAAACTGGGTGAAAAACATGTATGTTATAAAGAATTTAAACACATCTATCATCATATTACATCTATATATTTGTATGTGTGTAGGTTTGTGTGTTTGTCTGTGTGTCTATGTGTGCGTGTGTATGTGTTTTGTGTGTTGTGTGTTTGAGATACAGAGTGCAACGCAAGAGAGATGTAGCGAAATTGAAATAACTTCAACTTCCTCTGCGTTTAAGCGCGGATCCGTTGCGACGGAAAATCAAAACAAACTCCAACTAATGTATTAAGTAACACGTTACGAAATGTCTACTCCGTCTGTGTTAATGGAGAGCCGAGCAAACGTCCCTGGGCGTCTGGACTTTTGACCGGCATTCACTGGAGATGTCACATCGAATATTAAGACTTCTCGTCTGCGTTAATTGTATCTGGATTCTTGTTACGTTGGCGCTTTTCCTCTTAGTTCTTTATTCTTTCCTCTCCTTTGCCGTTGGCGTCGCCGGTCACCTCTCCCGAAAGACACTCCTCGACGGTCACTTCCAGTTGTTCATTCGTCTGACATGACAAATTGTCTATATGCGTTTGCGTATTACATAGCACTAGTTGCAACTGGCATTTTTAAATCACTTTCTGGTACGGACAAGACATGACACCACTTGATGTTAGAAGTAAAATTGAATATAAATACAAAAGATACTAACCGAGGAAAATAATCAGAAAGAAGTTCATATCAGATTAAATTTCATGTATGCAGGTAACTTGTTGGAAGAGGAAGCAAGGAGGGAACTACACAGACAATAGTTTCGATGAAAGGAACTGTTAAGTGTTGAAAGAATCACTGCATCAGGAAGCTTGCTTTTTTGCAAGTCTATATATATTGAGTGTTTACAAATGCAACACACTTTAAGGATGTATAAAATTTTGAAAAATACAAAAATAAATTAAGCACCACACTATTTCAAAGCGTAGGTACAGGGATGCATAGTTATCCTAGTCACTACACCTCCTAATCTATGGTCCCCCCTGCCCTGACTTTCACGAAAAACACTCGTCTACCCAACACCACTATCAATAATTATTCCCACACTTTATCTGTGCCTAAACCTAAATGTAGATTCAATGAACAAAGCTTCTTTCTTAGAACTGAACGTCTGTGGAACTCTGTTCCGTTTTCCTGCTTTCCAACTGACTACAATATGGTTGTCTTCAAGTCTAATGTAAACAAATTCTTGATCAGCCATCCCCTTAAGTAATCCAATTTATCAAATCTCCACTACTATCGAATAACTGACATGTTCCCCTTGACCACTGTACACTCATTAACCATTATCCTCGAGTGGTCTCTGAGCCTTGATAAGTGGTGAAACTAGAATCCTCAATCACTCTGATACCACATTCACTCCAAAGGACGTCCTGCTTAAAATTCCCAAATCGATTGTTTCAATAAATATGAAGATGAATATATCGTTTTTATTGTAAATAATTTTTTAGGGGTTGGTAGGAGAAACAGAAAAATACAAGCAAATGTATGTAATATCCTCACATCCCTTTCTAAATGGCAGACCACCCACTGTTTTTGGGCGTTGATAAAAAATAATGGGGTAGTTGGAATTCAGAAACGACTTCATGTCTGTCGATCTGTCCGTCCGCCCATTCGTGGCCCGGGTGACAAGATCAAAGTGTAGTATCTGTTTTGGCAGATACTGCAGGCAAATGCCATATGTGGGGGTAACTCCACATATCAGACCTTGGTCAATGTAGGGGCAACCCTTCATACCAACAGTTACTATCCAGCTCCCATTTCCCACCTCTCGGGAGCTGGTCCCCCTTTTCCCTCCCCCTAGCTCTCTCTCCACATTAAAAAACGGCCTTGTGCCTAATTTGCTCAGTGGGGAAGCAAATAAATACAACTGTCGATCTGTCTGTCTGTCTGTCTTTCAGTCTCTATATTTTCAAACTCTATCTCCCCCGAAAATAAAAAAAAATGGCTTAAATAACACTGGTTCAATATTTAAATTTAAAAAATCGAACCCCCCAAACATCTTACACCACGCTAATCGACTGACCTAACGCGACGTACATGAAATTTGTTCAGTAAATCAGGTCATGGCGTCATCTGGCGCATGCGTAGAACCGCTCGTCAAGAAAAGACCGTTTTTGTTGATCCCTCCTGTTGAAAATTTTCGATTTCGGGGTGAAAAAATGAACGTTTTTGGTCAATTTTTCGATATTTTTCGAGCGAAGGATGGGGCATCAATATGATTCCGAGTTTGTGAATTTTCGTCATGTCTGTCGAAATTTTTCAGCAGACACACAAACATATACACATACATACATACATACATACATACATTGTCGCTTTTATATATATAGATGGTTTTTGGTGCTGATAAATGCAGTGAAATTTTTGCTGACTTTTAATATAGCTTTACTGGCATGGAAACCTCAACAGTCGAAAGAAGCGACCGCAATCCTGTTAGAAATAACTGCATGAAAACTGCACAATACAATAGAAAACTGGCGTTTGCCGATTGTAATTTTGTATAGATTTACTTGGCAACGGTATTAGCGCTAAATATCTTATTCAATTATAAAATTTGTTCAGCGAATCGTATACAGGAACGTTATTTAGAAAGGTGATATTCTTGGAAGGTAGATAAACCTGAAAATACTTGATTTCCTGTAAAACGGGCAAAGCACACAAAGCATCTAATTAATTCTAACGCATTCCTTTCATCTTCCGAAACGTACAATCTCCATTTTTCATCTACAAAAAAAAAGAACTTTCATTATTCTTTCAGGACAGAATCAACCTCATAAGACGTAGATAAATGCATTCAGGTTCCTGCTGTAGACTTGTGATATGAATTGAATGGTTGACCATCCGGAAGGTACGGCTAGTAATGCGTGTTTACAATCGGGCCAGATAAAGCCTTGGTAAAAATTGCGCAAGATAACGACCCGGCCACCCGTCTTAAGACTTATCGTGTCTGCTGCGATGACTGGGGACGATAATATCTTAATATCCTACTACAGTCAGAATTCGCCATTCACGAGACAATTGAATTTGCTTACAAGAAAATATATGTATTCTCCACTTTGTTCGGTTCGACTTATCTCTAATCTGTATTCCCCGTTCATTACAGCGAACATTTGATATTAACGGTGCGTGTCCACTCAGGTTTCTGTCTGTGTTGAGTTTTGTAATTTGCAAGGCGAAAATCGATATCGACGGAAGCTAAAGAAAAATGGCGGATAAAGATGGAGCAATAAATAGAATTTCTAACATACACAACTGCAAGGTTTAATGTGTGAGAAAAATCTTCTTTAAAATAATTGTTTCTTTTGATTTGTCGATAATGTGATCATTAGTTCTTTAGGGTTTACTTCTGAAATATAATATGTGTTGTAAGCCATTTATTCCTATAGACAAAAAAGATTATCTGATCATCCGGGAAATATGATAAATAACATGCGTTTAATACCTAACCAGTCCCCTCCATAATTAGCACTGCTTGAGACATATGGCGATGAGGAGACCAGGACGACTGGCAACAATGGTGAGATAAGCAGAAAAAATAACTTAAATACAAGTTATCCAAAAAGTCACCAACGTGTTTGGAACCTAAATAGATTCTTTATTTTTGGATAATATTTTCCTGTAATTTTAACGCAAATCTGACTAAGACATTGAGAATATCTTTGCAAAAGAATTGTTAAGTTCAAACATACTTTATTTTTGTTTATTTGTGCTTTTTACAAAACATTATTCATGACAGATTACAGAATTTCTAGATTGCGATTTAACTCCCTTATTTTCTTCCGCAAGCTCGCAGACTTCGAAACGTCAAACGCCAACTCTGCCAGAATTGCTGGCAAACATCAAGAAACCCGATTTATTAACCACCTACGTTAAATTATTCACAGTCTCCATGATATAACGGTAATCTGTTTATTATGGTGATTCTGTGGTTGGGAAAACTAAAGATGAATACTCGACCTGAAATTGCTATTTTAACAACATGTAGCGCAGTGGATAAGGGTGTAAAGTCTTGACGGTTTCAAGTGAGCATTATTAAAGTTTGCAGTTAAAACCCTACTAAAAAAAAGGACCATAACAACAATGGAAGGCAGTATTTACTAGAAATAAAATTACAAAAGTCAGCATTCCTGGTCCGTCTGGGTTAATCATCTCAAAAACGTCAGAGGATAAGTTGGCTGAAACGTTATGCAACAACAACAACAAATATGAAATAGAAATTGAACAGTTCACACAAAAAAAAATTGAATAGAAAAACCTCAGGAGAAATTGCGGAAATTAAAGATAAATAACCTGAAAAAATAAATATGATAAAAGGTATACATACTGCGATAGAACAGATTTTAGGCATTGATCTTAGCTCTGGACTCAGTGTAAAAATAAGATTGTGCTATTGTTGACGTTCATCTTCGTCGCCAACTGATATGTTTGCAGGTTGAACCAAAAAACGTATAAGGCAAGACAAATGAAGACTCAACAAACAAAGGTGGATCAATAAGAAGTGTATTAGGAAAAGTATATTTACAGTATATATACATAATGGTTATCAGGTAAGAGAGTCTTGGCTGAAGAACATATCTGCTCTCGGCTCGGCTTCCGGCGGCTTCTGGTTAACACACACTCAGACTAACCGAGTCTTGTTATTTATGTGTAATATTATCCACATACGTAAATGAGTGGGTGCCACCGCAACAGATTGAAATATCGGCTCACTGATTCTGAAATTGTGATACAGATATACATAGACGCGCACAATTATTACACATACAAAATTAGTTAAGTAATATTTGGTGTCTCTTTAAAGTGTCGGTGTGTGAAGTCTTGGATCTTTCGAGGTCTGATTATCGACGGAAGATAACATCAAATGGCTGACGAAGATGAATATATTAATCAGACAAATAAAACTACATTATTTTTTTTTTAATTTATTCAAATGACAACCTTTTACTGTCCACTGACAATTAGAAAATGTTCACAAAATACTAGAGACGGAACATATTGGCCCCCAAAATTTCTGCACGGTTTAAATGATGTTGTTTAGTTAACAAATTTCTCCTGTTTATTTTATTTAATCTCCGATGATTACCTTATATATATATATATATATATATATATATATATATATATATATATATATATATATATATATATATATATATATATACTAGTAAGGAGATCCGATGTCGCCCGAAATTGCATGAGTATGAACAAATGCTTAAAACCATACTTTTATTGACATTGAAATAGGTAAAAGCTCTCATTTTTCAGTCAAGTCGATTGATTTCCTGCTCAAGTGAAGAACCCCCCCCCCCCGCAAAGTAAAAAATGTACATTCCTTCCCACAATGATTTAGTCCACTATACATAGTAGACTATATTGCGATGTTGAGAAGATACCGTTGATTTTATCAAAGTATTTTTATGTAATGGTTTAAATTAAAGTTTAGAATACACAAAGTCACGCGTCATCATTCAAGTGTGCTGTAAACGGAAGCATAAATATCGAACGCGCTCCTGTCTTATAACAAAAACTACTGTTTATTTTATAAAAATATATATTATAAGATTACTTGAATAAAACTTTAAACTTCAAAAGCCAAGTATCATGGTTCGGTTGTGTTTTGTTTCTAAACAAAAACATCCATATCAAACGTATCTAATAATAAAAATTACTGTTAATTTTGTACAGCAGATCGATCTTCTTGTGCGATTGTAACGCTTCTCAAATGAACTTGTGAGTTTTATCTTTATAAACGTGTTAAATTTGTTCAAAATCGGACTTTCACGTTTTAATTTATTTTCTTCTGATTTTGAAAGTCCATCAAGCCACTGTCACACACATAAAGTATATTTACGTGAACTTTCAAACCAAAAGATGTCCAGCCGTGTCAGAGCCAATAGAATACGAACACACACACACATACACACCAAAATTGCATGTTATATATGAGAGGCCTTAAATAAGTTCCCAGACTTTTTTTCGTATGGCCACTTTTATTGATTATATTCCTGTGGAACTCAAGTCAGCTTCGAAGGAATCTCCTCCGACTGCAATGCAAGAAAATCCAAAAGCAGTCTGAACTTTTCCATACGTTTCTCTGACAATGTTCTGGTACCGTTTAATAGTTTCTGGAAGACTCCCTGAAAGTCCTCTAGTGTAAATGTGTTAATGACCTACGTCACAACCTTTTTCATCTCCTCGGTTATCTCATAACGGTAGTCACGAAAGTTTTCCTTGGGATACGAGAATAACTAAAAGCCACAAGGAGCAACGTCTGGACTATAAGGAGAGTGAAGAAATGCTTTGATTCCCATCTTGGTCATGAACACGTCTTTTTGTGATCTTCTCTGGGCATCCTTAGGACAAACTTTAGGCAAATCTTCCACATCTATGGTTTAGGCTATCAGTAGCAGTTTCGTCTAGTTTTCAGTTTACTGTCTAACATGGTTTATTCTTGCGTTGTTACAAATTGCCGAGGAAATTATCCAAAAGGCCCCAAAGTACATATATTTTCTTTTCTTTTGGATACATGCCATTAGAAGGAAAAATTTTATTCCAACTCAATATAGTAAAGTAAATAATGTTATTTGTTAATAATTAAACGTGTATTTAATTAGAACGGTACTCAAGTGCTTTCATAACATTTGATAATATTGTTAATATAAATTAAAGAAACAATACTATTTATTGCTAATACAAGGATTTGCAGCAGTGACATCAAAATGTGCACTTATTATCTCTATACAAAAACAGCGATCCTTAACTACGAACTTATTTATTTGGCCAAAAAATTCTATTGTTCTGGCTTCCTTACTCCTTTCACACGTCTCATCATCCGTTACAGACTCCCTGCCTTCCATGAATCGTTTATGTCACTCTAAAACTGATGCTCGATTCAGGAAAGACGATCAAAAAGCAGTCAGAAGTATCCCATGCGGTTGTATCGTATTTTTTCCAAGTTTAAAACATAATTTTATTGCATATCGTTCTTCTAAAATGCCCTCATGTCCAGATGGCATTTTTGAAATTCACCAGCTGGGACAATCAGGCTTTAGTATGCTGTATTCCAATTTCTGCTGTAACTGTTCATTTCAATATTTAATCATAAATATTGGTCAGCCATCTCATAAGATATATAGAAATAACATACGGAACTTTCAAGAGTCCACGACAATTTTAAACGCTTGCACAAAAACGTTTAGAAACTTGTTGAATCCACCTCGTATAATTGGATTCGGGTAAAACTTATTAGAATTCTTTTTCTCGTTATCTTGTGTAAGAATACGTCATCCAGAATACACAGTATATATGAAATCTGGTGATGCTGAAGTATATTGTGTTAGCCGGATTGATGCTATTTTCCATTCGCGTGGTTCAAATTCACAACTGAATTTAGCGAAAGCAATTCACGTTTGAACAAAGTCTACCTCATCTTTACGACTGGTGTCATATAGGACATTGTTTGTTTTTTTCTTGCAGATAAACACACTTATTTTACCCAAATATCTCTACCGTTTATTTTTTAGTGCGAAATCGATCATAATTAAGAACGTTTGTTGCTTTGACATTCCGGTTTCTTCTGCACATTGAATTGTACAATGTAACGTAATAAAGCAGTTAAGAAAGCCATTCTTATATAAGGAATATGATCATTAATCAGAATGACTGCTCACAATCATCCATTCTGATACCGGAAGTCGTGAAAACTCTCAGTCTTGACTATCACCGCACAATCCTGCATTATCTGTATTGTATACAATCTCTGTATTTTGACGTAGTGGAATTTTTTTCTTCTTTTTTAAACAGTGATCACCACTTATCAAGGTCCGGAAGCCACTCAGGGATAAGGGTTATTGCGTGTACAGTACGTTAATGTGGAGATTTGATGAAGTGTTTACATAAGGGGGCGGTTCACTAGGAATTTGTTAACATTAGACTTGAAGACATCCAAGTTGTAGTCCGGTGGGAAGCAGGCAGGCGGAACAGAGTTTCACAGGCGTGCAGTTCTAAGAAAACAGCTTTGTTCATAGAATCCGCGTTTTGATTTAGGCACAGATATAGAGTGGGGGAAATTTTTCACAGTGGATTAAGCTAGACGGGTGTTTTTCGTGAAAGATTGGCGAGGGGGGACCAGAGATTGGAGTGTAGACGAGCACCTGCAATGGAAATAACGATAAAACAAGGATAGGCTCGCAACGTCTCTTCTGTGGGAGAGAGGTTGCAGGGTAGAGAAAAGGGCACCCCCACTAAGCCACGAAGTCTATTTTGTACTCTGTCAAGGCAGGATAGGCTGTTTTTAGCAGCTCCTGCCCAGATATAGCAACAGTATTCCATCCTTGAACTTTGGTTTAATCGCCAAATAATGTAAGATTCGTATAGAAAAACTCTACCGCATATTTTTATGATATTGATCCAATCATCGTGTCGGGTTTAGACTGGTTAGCCTTCTGTCATGCAACCTGGTGATTATCTGTTATTGCTATCGATTATTGTTTATCGGACAATTTTGGATCTTGTTTTTTTCCCAGTGTCCTAATGTCTATAAACAGTATAATCCAATCTCTCTTCTTCAATTGTATTCCGTTTTTAAGTAAAGGTATGCTGCCTTGTCTCAGCAAGGGCTTTTGAAAGAAATCAGTGTTATAAATCCTGTGTGTCGCTTTATTGCAGGTCAATTTTTTTTTTAATTTTAAAATTGCTATGAAACGCAGTGAACTGAAATTTGGTACCAAGTGCATTATTTTCCTGATCTTTGGGGGAATGTATACAAACGTTTTGAAAATTATGCTAATTTTTCGATTTTTTGTTGATTTCAAGTGTGTATTACTTTATTGCAAGTGTATACAAATGTCTATTTTCGGTATTAAAACAATATTCTAACTTCATATTCCTATTTATATGAAATAAAGAACATATCCAGTATCAATGTTAACAAAAACCAAGAATGAATTTCACATTATTTTGTTTATATTTAGAGAACAAGATGGTCATGTTATCAAATGTTCTCCACTAATGCCTAATGGCTTATGCTAGGATGCCGTAGCCTTGGCTGTGTGGGATGGCGCATTGTCGTACATAATAAAACATGTTAAAACACTTTGAAAAAGAATTAAAAACATATTTCATTTAAAAAAGGAAGCAAAAAATAAGTGGATAGTTATTAATCCGCGGAGTTTCGAAGAAATACTTGTATATATATATATATATATATATATATATATATATATATATATATATATATATATATATGTGTGTGTGTGTGTGTGTGTGTGTGTGTGTGTGTGTATGTATTGCGAGAGGGACAAATGGAAAAAGAAAGAGAGAAAAACAAAACTATTTTGCAAATCATTGTTTTATATTTCTCCATATTCAGCGAAATAATTTGTCGAAATGAAATAAAATATTCAAATATTATTTCGTATATACTTTTTCATTATTTTTTGATTGAGTGCTTTTGAAACAGTGAAAAATGCCAGACTCACCAAAGTCTCCTGGGATGGATGTAAAAAAGAAATAAACATTTCCTGCTCACTTTCAGCAGCATTTATAAATTTAAAATGAGGTGATTGCAATGAAAATATTAAAACTATTGTCTGTAATTTCACAAGGATCGGAATACAATATATATATATATATATATATATATATATATATATATATATATATATGTGTGTGTGTGTGTGTGTGTGTTTGTGTGTGTGTGGGTGTGTGTGTGTGAGTGTGCTGGTATGTACTTGTGTGCATGCGTGACATTATCTTTCTGTCTGCATGTGTGAGAAACGGTATATATATATATATATATATATATATATATATATATATATATATATATATATATAAGTACTTAATTTACTCACATAAAATTAATATACGAAAGTATAAATTTATGGGTAAACTTTAAGTATTTACTTCAAAAGTGCTCAATACGTAGGTAGAGCTAGTTAGTAAGTTATAAAATATATATGGCGATTAAGCTACACTGAATATTCCGCGTTTCATCAAATCTAGGACTCTTCAGGCTTAGGCTTAGAAAATTCGCGCATAAGCCTTAAAAGTCCTAGATTGGATGAAACGCGGAATATTCAGTGTAGCTTAATCGCCATATATATTTTATCAATTACTATATATATATATATATATATATATATATATATATATATATATATATATATATATATATATATATACATATATATACTAACAAACGTACCCGTCGTTGACTGGGTTCAAAACAGCCTACAGAAAATGGACTCTGATTTATGAAAGTATGATAGGTTATGAAAAGGAAGGGTTGTAAAGTGATAGCTTCGAATTTGGGGGTATCAAAACCAAAACAAAATATGATGAAAGTAAAAATAAAATAGATAAACCCCAAAATTTATTATACCATTCCTGTTCACACTAAAACACTTATCACAATATTCCGTGGATCTATATTAAAAAAAATTGTTAAACTTTGTGACATATTTCCATTCTATGGAAATCAGGTGCGAACGAACATCCCATAATTTTATTATACCATATTTCTTCAAACCTAAACATAATTATCAAAGTATACATTCGCAGATAGATATGAAAAGTTTTTATTAAAGTTGTTCCCTATTTCCATTCCATGGAGGCCAAGCGCGAATGCAGACCCCACAATGTTATTATACCATCCCTATTTAAGTTAAAACATACGTATCAAAGTATTCTTATGTGCATCTATATCAAAACACTTGTAAACGTTTATTTATTCCATTTTTTTATTATTTTATAATTTTTAATTTTTTATTTCTATACTTTGTGGATCAGGCGCGAACGCAGACCACACAATTTTAACGAACCACCGTTCTGTCAGATCAAACATACCCATTCCTGTGTCTCGATAAATCTTCTATCATTATATGTAATCAGTTTTTTTTAAATATTCAACCATGTAGGAGCCAATTGGCGACCACACACACACACACACACACACACACACACACACAAACGCACATTGTGCTTTATATTAGAGATATAAGGTAAGTTCTGAAAATATATATGACAATTAATCTATACAGAATATTTCGCGTTTTGTCAGGCATAATCCTAGCGTGGATGAAACGCGGAATATTCTGTGTAGCTTAATTGCGATATATATTTTATAAGTTACTACCTAGCTCTACCTATGTATTGAGCGCTGTTGAAGTATAGACTTAAAGTTTACGCATAAAATTATATTTTCGCATATTAATTTATGTGATTAGATGAAGTAGTCATATATATATATATGTATATATATATGTATATATATATGTATATATGACTACTTCATCTAATCACATAAATTAATATGCGAAAATATAATTTTATATATTCACCTCAAACAAGGCACATTGCCACTTTGATGTAGGGGGCTACTATTAGGGACACATGCTACATGGGTACTAGGTGGGGAGTTGGGCAGCAAGATGTCGGTTCACGTAACACTTGAACTTCTGCATGTCAGTGCAGTTGGAGAAGCAGGAACCTGGAAGGGAATTCCAAATTCTAAAGGTTCTTGGGAAGAAATTACTGGCGTAGAAGGCTCTCTTAAATATTCTACGGTGAAGGGGTGGGATTTTACTGCTTCTCGGGTTTGTCGGGGGTATTTACGTAGATCGGGTACAAGTGTTTGCAATTCGTCGGAACATTCATCGTTAAAGTACTTGTAGAACAGGCATAGGGATGCTACATTATGTCGGTCAGAAGTTTAGAATCTGTAAGGTGATGGACTAGAGCTTGGTTAATTATGGACTCAAATATCTTGGCAAAAAGTGGGAAGATGGTATTGGGGCGGTAATTTACTGGGTCAGTTCTTTCGCCAGAATTCTTGAAAACTGGTACCACAGAAGCAGTTTTCCAGCAGGCAGGAAAGCAAGATTTATTAATGCGTGTGCTGTAAAGTTTGGAAAGGATTGGAGCTACATCGGCGGAGAACTTTTTTTATAGCCGGGATGTGATCAGGTCCACATGCTCTTGAAGTGTCAAGATTTTTATGATAACATGCATATATATATATATATATATATATATATATATATATATATGTATATATATCAATGTTTATATACGTTATTTAGTTTTCGTTTGCATTACATAAAAATAAAATACCAAAATATATTAAAAGGAAACAGAAATCCATGATTTAAAAAAGAAGTCGAGAACTACTTATCTATATGTATCTACTCTAATTGTTTTGTTTTAATTTTATGCATAATGAGTTGTTTTATTTTCCTTCATTTGAGGACTAGTTTCTTCATATTAAGTCGCCTGACGACGACGTCTAGTTTGAAAAAAAAACCATTAGTCTGATTCATTAGCATGTCCACTGTCCCGACCGTGTAAACGTTTTATACAAATAAAAATGTACCTTACTCTTTTTGTATATTAAGTGTTCTTTATAACCTCATTAATTTCATTAGATATCGCACTTGAATACATTAAACGTCGTATATACACACACACACACACACACATATATATATATATATATATATATATATATATATATATATGAGCAAACAGTTAATGAAATATGTTAAAAACACTTTGAAATGAGTTAAAAACATATTTAATCTGAAAAGGAAACACTAGATAATTGTATATATATATATATATATATATATATATATATATATGTATATGTATGTGTGTGTGAGTGTGTATTTGTGTGTCTTAGTGTGTGTCTTTGTCGATGTGTGCGCATTTAACAGTGTATTGAAAATGATAGCTTTGTATATATTTTCGGATATCTGAATTAGTTTAATGTTTAATCCGAAGGAAAATTCATCTTTCATTTCGGTAATGAATATTTATAACTAATTTTCTAGGCCTTCGATTTCATTGAATATGTTATGCTTTATTGCATTAATATTTATGTATATATATATATATATATACATATATATATATATATATATATATATATATATATATATATATATATATATACATACAAAGTAAATTATACAGGAAATTATTTGCGGACGGACGTGATCTTTAATATTATTCTGCTTGATTAATTTTTTTATTTCTTCAATTTTGCTGTTACGCGTCACGTGACTTCCTTAAATGGTATTATTATTTCATGTGAGATAAATATCGGCATTTATGCATAATACACACAAAACACTATATATATATATATATATATGTGGGGGGGGATGTAAGAGTGTGTGTGTGTGTGTGTGCGTGTATGTGTGAGTATATGAAATTATCTGCCTGTGTCTGTATATTTAAGCAACACTGAATATTTCTGAGGAGTCCTAGAGTGGATGAAACCGGAATATTAAGTGTAGCTTAATCGCCATATATATTTTATAAATTACTATCTAGCCTTACCTACGTATTGAGCACTTTTGAAGTAAATCCTTAAAGTTTACGCATAAATTTATACTTTCGTATATTAATTTTATGTGAGTAAATGAAATAGCTATATATATATTTATATATATATATATATATATATATATATATAGCTATTTAAAGTATATATATATATATATATATATATATATATATATATATATATATATATATATATATATATATAAGTATACAGATGATCCAAAAGGATATTTACTAAAAAAAATTATAATGAAGATGTATTTAAACAGTAACAGAATCCTAATCATTGAAATTGCTTGAAACTGTGTAAAATCCGTAAACACATTGTTAATATGTGCATCCGTAGACTTGGAATATTATGATAGCATAGATCGATTATTCTTGGTCAGAGTATGACGACGTGATGGCCATTGTTGTACGCGTCAGCTCGCATATTTTTGTGCCTTCAATAATAGGGAAACGTTGCTGCTGGGAACTGACGAATCGAATTAATTAACGTTCTGCTACCAACTAATCAGAAACCAAAATTGCTCCATAAATAGTAAACCTTTCTGTAGCAATTTCGCATATGTTTTCTCCATTATTGCTGCATACTTACATTTTTTTAACACCCCAAACACCCGGGCAACGCCGGGTACCCCTCGCTAGTATATATATATATATATATATATATATATATATATGTGTGTGTGTGTATATATATACATATATATATATGTATATATATACATATATATATATATAAATATATATATATTTATATATATATATATTTATATATATATAAATATATATATATATATACGTTTTATTTAAGAAAAAATAAAACGCATATTTGCTCTACAGTACTATTGAGCACTTTCTTCAGTTTTTATTAATTACCATATCCACTATATATATATACACATATATATATATATATATATATATATATATATATATATATATATATAACTACATAATTTATTCACATAAAATTAATATACGAAAGTATAGATTTATGCGTAAACTTTAAGTATTTACTTCAAAAGTGCTCAATACGTAGGTAGAGCTAGTTAGTAATTTATATTAATCGCCATATATATTTTATAAATGGTGCCCCCCCCAAAAGCTAAATGGAGGCCATCTAGAACCATATGCTGTAGAACGGAGAAAAAAAGGCCAAATACACTAATGTTTTGTTGTGTTTTTGAATATAATAAACTAGTTATGATCAAAGTTTCACTCAACACGGGAATAATCTTTTGCTGTGGGGATTCCAACTCGAGAACTGTCTACTGGAAACCATTCACCTTCCAGTACTTGTATAGAACAACGAACCATCGGAAACTGTTCTGAAACTAAACATGGCTTGCACTTCTAGACTTATAGCATCTAGAAATGCTTTGCTTACTATCTGGGGAGGGGGACTAATGTAAAAGTCGTAATTTTAAATACGATTGTAACGGTGGAAACATTACCGAATTAAATTATTTTCCTTTCTTTGTTGTTCGGACATATTTGTTTGGAAAAACGACAAATGTTTCTCTCATATTCTACTATTAAAATGTTCATCGAAAAAAAAATGTCGAACTTTTTGCAATTAAAGGGTTTAGATTTCATCAATTGCATTTCAGTAAAAAAAAAAAATGTCGAACTTTTTGCAATTAAAGGGTTTAGATTTCATCAATTGCATTTCAGTAAAAAAAAAAAAATGGAAACCAATGTGAAGGTATAGACTTCTTTCCGACTGTAAAAACTGTGACATCAGGGTCGAAAATAATACCTGGTCACCCTGTCGGCATTCCCCGAGCTTTTCAGGTGATTAGCAAAAAAAAAACAAACAAACTAAGCTCTTCTCAAAGAGAGAAGACGAGGCCTGGGAGGGTGGGCCTCCTAGAACTGCACAGAACAACATTCACACAACAACGAAAACAGGGACCGGATAATTGAAGGAATGGTTTAATCTCTGTTTATTTAGCAGGGGGGGCACGATAAAAACAGAAATAACAAAAAACAACAACGAAAAACGGTGAATTGATCTGTAATGCTGTTTCCAAATCTTAACATAAAACAGTTGTTAAACTGGAATGCTAAAAGGTTTGCCATGAACAAAAAGACATTTATTGTTATGTGAAGCGTTTTATAGGACTCGAAATCGAGCGAGAAGTAATTAAAGTCTCTTTGAATAAAACCTCTTCGTTTAAAGGGGAGATAACTGTGAGAATATGATTATTTACGAAAACACACGAATATTTGTGCTTTAGAATTCGAGAATCGGAACAAATTTCCGCAAGAAATAAGCCGTTCTGTCTATTCACTATATTATTTTATATATATAAAATAAATAATTTAGAAATATAAAATAAGAATTGAGAAAAAAAACTCTAACCATATACTACCCACAAGTCCCGAGCGATGATTTGCTGTGGTATAGTTACTACTTACAACCGCACGTTTGTAAAAGTCAAGTAAACATCTGACGAAGAAAATCTTCCTCGAAATATTATATTACACTTACATACCACCTGACCGACTCTCCCAGGTGACCACTGTGCAAATATGAATACACTGCGTATATGAAATATGAATATGTACACATGTATTTATAAGCTGTATTAATAAATTTCTCACCTGCTTCAGCTTGTGTCTTTTTTTTTTACACAGTGATCACCACTTATCAAGGCCCGGAAACCACTCAGGGATAAGGGTTATTGCAAGTGCCTTACGTTAGTGTGAAGATTTGATGAAGTGTTTACTTAAGGAGTCGGTTCATTAGGAATTTGTTAACATTGGACTAAAAGGCATCCAAGTTGTAGTCAGGTGGGAAGCAGGTCGACGGAACATAGTTCCACAGGCGTGCAGCTCTAAGAAAGAAGCTTTGTTCATGGGATCCGCGTTTTGATTTAGGCACAGATATAGAGTGAGGGAAATTTTTGACAGTGGATTCAGCTAGACGGGTGTTTTTCGTGAAAGATTGGCGAGGGGGACCAGAGATTGGAGTTCAGACGAGCACCTGCCAGGGAAATAACGATAAGACAAGGATAGGCTCGCAACGTCTCTTCTGTGGGAGAGAGGTTGCAGGATAGAGAAAAGGGCATCCCCCACTAAGCCACGAAGTCTATTTTGTACTCTGTCAAGGCAGGATAGGCTATTTTTAGCAGCTCCTGCCCAGATATGGCAACAGTATTCCATCCATTCCTTCCGTTACTTCTGCAATGTACCGCCTTCTACAATACAATTCTATTTAAATATAATTCTATTTATATATATATATATATATATATATATATATATATATATATAAATAATTTTATTTAAATATATATATATATAATTCTATTTAAATATATATACATATATATATATAATTCTATTTAAATATATATATATATATATATATATATATATATATATATAGTAGTTTCCACACACGTGCGTATATATGTGTGCATGCGTGTGTGCTGGAGTTTTAACGTATCCATATATTAAATTTAAAAAAATACATATAAACAAATTTCGCTAGAAATAAGCCATTCTGTCTATTTAGTATCTAATATATTTATATATATATATATATATATATGTATATATGTATATATATATATATATATATATATATATATATATATATATCGAGGGTAAAAAGTTACATAAGGTTGCTACAAATAGCAATCTGTTTCAGTCAATGGAACTTCGTCAGGCACCCCTGAACCATTCGACGCTATACAAAAAGAAGGAAAAAACAAAAAAAAAGAAGCTTTTTTTCCTGTTTTTTTCTTTTTTTTTATAGAGTCGAATGGTTCATGGCCGCCTCACAAAGTCTAATTGATTGAAACAGATGGCTGTTTGTAGCAACCATATGTATTTTTTTACCCTCTAAAATAATCATGAAACAATATTTTCTCTTGTTATCGAGCACTTTCTAACAACCTCGTTGTATTTCTTAGTCCCTACTTTTTAATATCTTAAGCTCAAATTTATATATATATACACACACACACACACATATATATATATATATACATACATATATATATAGATATATATATAGTAATTTTAGCCATGTCGTGAAATTGTTATGGTATATCTATCTATATATATATATATATATATATATATATATATATATATATATATATATATATATATACAGGGTGGCCCAAAGAAAAAAAAAGCTAAATGGAGACCATCTAGAACCTATGCTGTAGAAGGGAGAAAAAAGGCCAACGACCCTAGTGTTTTGATGTGCTGTTTTGAATATAATAAACTAATTATGATCAAAGTTTAATTTCGATCGGACTAAACACTAAGAAACGGGGCCTAATAAGAGTTGTGCCCGTTTTTGGAGGGTCACACTATATATATATATATATATATATATATATATATATACCTTAACAATTTTACGCAGAGTCTTAAATTACTAGAAGCTATTCTAATTACAAACTACAGCGCCTTATTAACCAAATCTCGGGACAAAAATACTTGCTTGAGAAGTTGGTTAAGGACTCTTATTTCTCTAGAATTCTCGACTCGTATCATCTAGACGAAGCAGCAGGCAGGACGAAAGACAAACTCGTGTAGTCTATCTACAGAAGGTTAATTTTCACAAAATTATGTACACAAATGCTTTTACAATTCTCATTCAATTCGTAGTAAGTTATCTCAAAGTCTCAAATCTCTTCACAGCCAACGACAGAGGGATGGATGTGGTGGTGAGGTGTCACGTCTCTATATGGTCTATTCGTCTCAAATCCCAACTCGTACTAAACTGACTAATTTTCGCACGACAGTCGTATATATAGTAAGGTATGTTGATGCGGTGGAAATTCTCCCAGCCAACAAGATTTCGCCACGAAATCGAAAGCTTTAGGGTTTTGCGTGTTACGATTCCCAATCCTAAAATCTGAATTACTCATTCTCACGATTTCCAAGTGCAGATCTCAATTCTGACATCCGACCTTGAGTTTATTTAAGGCCAGACAATGTTACAAATGAAATTTCCTGTTATCAACTTTTAGCCGTAAAAATATATTTCTCTTGTTTCAAACGATATCTATTTTGACATAAAATAAAAATATATATTTATCTTCTCTGTCTTAAATCCCTGGGTTATCTGGCGTCACCCGTGAATACAAAGCTACCTCAGCGTAGTTCTAACGCTCCTCAATGGGGGATTACGTTACATTCGCCCCCATTAGACTATATTGCTTCGTAGAACCAATGGAGTCTAATTCCTTAACACACGACTCCATCCCTTTTTACAGTTCGCCGTCAGATTTTTTTCACAGACCCCTCTCTCCATCCTCAATTTATCTGTCAACAAGATAACATATGCACAATCCCATATCTACCCTTTTTATGCAGTGTTCTCCCGCTTTTTCATTCAAAAGTTCGTAAGAAAGTTAATTAAAAAAAAGTTCGTAAAATCATCAAAAAAGTAAAAAGTTCAAAGTAAAATCATCAAAATGTAAACTTCAAAGTTCGTCAGGGCTAATATAATTTCTTTTTTTTCACATGCATTTTTTTGGGGGTTATATATTCTTTTTTTCAATTCACGTTAATAATTAAAGGATAAGATAATCATGATTTAAAAAATTGTCACTCCATAAAATGTATTAAGTTTATCGATTACTCGTAAGAGTTGCTTCCTTTGTTTAAAAGTTTTGCCCCCTTTTTCCCAAATACCATTACTCGACTTTTTTTTAAAGGCTTTATAAGATTTATCTCCCTTTTTCCAATTCTTTTCATCAATTTTATCATAGTTCAATTTTTTTTCCACAGAGTCACGGTAACTATTTACAAGAGTTCTTATTTTTTAAAGTTTTTTTTTTCGCTTCCCTGCTATCAACAGCACAGTCTCGTAATTAAGGGTATGCAACCCTAATCAATGTTCTCAAGCTAAGGGAATTTTTCTCGCCTTAAGTAGTTATAGTTGAACCTTCACCTTTTATTTCACAGTTCAAGTTTTCTTTATAAGCATCTTGTAAGATTTTCTTTCACTCAGGACTTTTTCTCACCTCAAAGGACGGTCATTCAAGGTATCGTTGGAACTTTCTTTCGACGGTTCTCGGCTCAGCGCCCTGCAAGAATTATGGGTAAACCACCAAAAACAGCACAATTATCGTTACTAGAGTGCTCACTCCTGCTTCTATAACCACTACCTTATGGAGCTTATCCATAGCTTCTCTATTCCCGAGACCGTTTAGTCGGGCTTGTAATTCACTCAAATCTATTCGTCTAACTCCTCCCATATCTTTTGGTAGCCTAAGTCAGGTATGTGGCGGTGAACGATGGATTAGGGGGTCTCAGAGATCAGTGAGGTTAGTCAATTGGTCATTCGCCCACTCTACCTCAGGAGCTTTTAACAAATACCGTTCCTCAACCTGATAATATGCAGGTAATCCTATGCCCTTTCCCCCAGCTTCACAACTCCTGTCCAGTACAACCATAGTTAAAGGTGGTCCCACCTTGATTATCCCAGCAGCTGTATTACCGCATTCTTTAGAAAATGTCATCTTCTGTTGCGTGGATACCAACCAGATGCTTTAAACTACTCGTATAGCCAGTTGAAAAAGACCTTCACTTGCCACTTCAACCTTGAAGACGCTATTTATCACTCTTTTATCCCCCTGAAATAATCCCAACACACAACTCATGATCTCCAGTGACATACAACGGACTCTGTGACCGGCAAATTCCAATACCATTATTTCGAAATTTTCCTGCCTTTCGCTGATTTAACAGCATAAATATGTCTCTTGTCATATTAAATGCTACATACTCTGACTCCACTCTGTAATTGGCTACCAACCCTAACTTGGCTGAGTCCAGTGAATAGGGTACAACTTGATAAACCTCGTATTTAGTTCCTCGTTTTCCTTCTTTGATAATTCAAACATAAACACTAATGTTTTATCCTCCAATAGTTTAATATTCGGATATATTAGTCTACTTCCCAAATATCTCTTGTATTCATTAACGCAGCTATGACTGACAGGCATCAATCTCCCCAACCGTCCTCCAGGCGGAGCGTCCATCGATGCTATTTTTTTCCTAATCACAAGCAGAGCGAACGGGGTGCTCAGGGCCACCGAGGGTTAACAATTCACGATTCTGTTCACGTCGCATTACACAGTTCCCTCCTTCTGGCAGCTACCGCTCGCCGCTCTACAAACAGACCATCTCTCCTGGTCTCCACAGATACACCAGCTTGATCACGCCCATCCTCGAAACAAAGCGAGGAAAATTCCGTCTGTCAGTACACAACTATTTACAAAAAGTTAAGCACCTTTTTGTCAATTTGTGAATTATCTATTGTAATTGTACACTTTTAGAAGTAAGATTATGTCTGCGAAAGGTAACATTTAGTTGGATTTTAAACTGCATTCTTTATTTTTATTTTTGTTTTTTACTCCAAGATTTCTTTGACTATATATATATATATATATATATATATATATATATATATATATATATGTAAAAAATAAATAGGTTTGTAAAGACATTTAAATATTGTGTAAAGTTGGCCTAATGGTTATCGGAATTGACTCACTGTGTTTAGGTTTTGGTTTCGAATTTTTATTTTATTTTTTTATTACATGCTCAGCCCAAACAAGGCATATTGCCACTTTGATGTAGGGAGCTACTATCAGGGGCAACAACTACTGGGGTACTATGTAGGAATTTGGGCAGCAAGATGTCGGTTCACGTTGCACTTGAACTTCTGCACGTCAGTACAGTTGGGGGAACAGGGACCTGGAATGGAATTCCAAAGTCTAGCGGTTCTGGAGAAGCAACTACTGGAGTAGAAAGATCTTTTACATCTAGGGATATCTACAGTGTGGGGGTGGGATTTAGCAGCCTGTCGGGTTTGTCGATGGTGTTCCCGTGGTGGGGGCACAAATGCTTGAATTTCGACAGAGCATTCACCATTAAAATATTTGTAGAACAGGCAGAGGGATGCAAAGCTTAGATACGAGTTCAGGGCCTATCAGATTTGTGACGCTCTTGTGAACCTTGTCAAGGAGCGAGAGACTAGCAGCAGATGCACCAGCCCAAATGTGACAGCAATACTCCATACATGGGCGAATGGTTGCCTTATAGACGTACAAGATACTTTCGGGTGTTAGTAGTTTTCTAGCACGATAGAGAGAGCCCACATTTTTATATTAGCTCCACCACGCTTTTTACGTAAAAACAAAAATAAAACATAATACTTGCATGCACATGTTTCAGTTTCTTTTCGATTTTTGCGTCAATTTATTAATAAAATTTAACGGCTGTTAATACCCCTTCAATAAGAAATCTGCATTAATTAAACCATAATATTTATGCGTATTTTACGCCCGATAACGTCGGGTGGTCTGCTAGTATACATATATTGGATTGCAATATATATATATATTTATATATATATATATATATATATATATATACACATACATACATATATATATACATACACATATTTATATATATATACAGATACATATGTATGCATATATATACATATATATATGTATACAAATATATGTATATATACATAAATATATACACACATATACACATATATTTGTATATACACACATATATGCATCTATATGTATATATATATATATATATCTGTATATATAGTGGTATGTATATATATATTTATATATACACATGTATATTTATATGTGTGTATATATGTGTATACAAGTGTATATATAGATACATTTATATTTCTCTATATATATGTATATATATATATGTATATATATGTATATCTGTGTAAAGATATAGGTATATATATGTATATCTGTATAAAGATATATGTATATATATATATATATATATATATATATATATATATATATATATATATATATATATATACATATGTATATAGGGGTATGGATTTCTTCCATATATGCCCCTGCTTGAAAACAAAAATGTCTTACTCCGGAAAGGCGCCGGGAATTTTGAGAGTTCAGAATTGTTGGTAGGTCAAAATTGTGTTACGGGTTAGCCGTGCTTAGGGGTAGGAAGATAAGTTTCAGAGAGACGCCATTACTGAAGCGCGTGATTCTCTTGGTTGAAACGAATTTTTGGTAATTCGAACTCCGTTGCATGGAACTCTGTTCCAATATAAAAAGTCTTTTGCACGAAAGTAAAAGTAAATAAATAAAGCCTAACAGTGATTGAAATGTACACGCGTTAAAGGGAAAAACACAGATGGATCACGCACCGAACAGTCATGGGGGATTCCTACATGCGTATACTTATTATCGAAGGCTTACATATACGTACATTGTTACATGAAGAAAATGCTGACTAAGTAGGAAACGCAAACCGAAGGAATAATATATATATATATATATATATATATATATATAAATATATATACGTATATATATATATATATATCTATATATACGTATATATATATATATATATATATCCTTCATTCTGATATGTATATATATATATATAAACTAGCTTAAAAAACCCATTTAACCTAGGTTTGAAATAGGTCAGAACACTAGATATCTGCTCTCCCCGCTAAAATAGTATACACAATGGAAGGGGTGAATCGGAAGTAAACTCGGCATTTGTCCTGTAAGTGCCTGCTCATTGGCTGATTAGGAAGAATGCAGTGGAAACTAGAAAGCTTATTGGCTAACAAAAAACTCAATAGAATATGCGTATATATTAAGGCGAGACTACCAGAACTTCTCGCATAAGCCTGATGAGTCCTAACGTGGATTAAACCCGGGATATTCTCTGTATCTTAATTGTCATATACATTTTATAACTTACTATATACGTATATATATATATATATATATATATATATATATATATATATATATATATATATATATACAGAATTGTTCCCGCAAATGGTAAATATATATTCAATTCAGATATAAAAACTAAATAATTATTTCCTCAGGAAAATCAATTGGAGAGAACGTAAATGCCTAATAGTGAGAACTTTAATCGCTGTTAAAACGAACGTAGACAGGTGCTGGAGTGAAGTTTATTGACTGCTGGAGAGAACTTGAATAACTACTGGAGAATGCCTACTGGATAAAACTTGAATAACTGCTAGAGAAAACTGGAATATAACTTGATACAACTTTAATGCCTACTGGAGAAAACATAAACACCTACTTCAGTTAATACTGTTGGGGAAAACTTGAATACCTACCGGAGAGAACTCTAATACTTATTCGAGAAAACAATTACCTACTGGAAAAAAATTAAATGCATACTAGAGAAACTTGTATGGTTACTGGAGAAAACTTCAATGTCTGCTGGAAAGAACTTGAAGACTGCTTGAAAGAACTTAATGGAGATAATTTGACTGCCTTCTAAAATCTTGAATATCTGCCGAAGAGAATCTGAATGCATATCGGAGAGATAACTTTGTCTGCTGGAGAGAACTTGAATTCCTACTGGAGAGAAATTGACTGCCAACTGGAGAGAACTTGAATGCCTGCCGGAGAGAAATTGAATGATGACTGGAGAGAACTTGAATGCCTACTGGAGAAAAATTGAATACCGGCTGTAAAGAAATATAAAGCTTACTGTAGAGGTATTGAACGCTTACTGGGGAGAAATTGAAAGGAAATAGAACGCTTACTGAAGGAAAATTGAATGCTTACTGAAGGAAAATTGAATGCTTACTGAAGGAAAATTGAATGCTTACTGAAGAGAGCTTGAATGCTTACTAGACACTATCCTCGACTTTCTAAGGTTTTTCTCTACAGGAGAACATAGCATAAAGATACTTTTCTCTAGAAGTAAAAATGGTACTTGTATGCGTCCAACACTCATGCAGTCCACACGACTTGGCTGAAATTTGTAACCACATTGTATTCGTGGCCTAATAAAACCATCTCGGTATGGCTAGCCAACACTGAATTTTAGAAGGAATAATCAAACTTCGCCAAGTGATGTTTCCCTAAGTAACAAGAAGAAGCTATAGATTCCACCAGAATACACGAATACTTGTCTCGAAATCCAGCAAAATCAGAAGATCACAATAAATTTACACTATAACATATCTAAATGGTTAGTTAGAGAGAAGAATATTTATGTTCCTATTTTCTTTTACTAAAACATTTGTAGACATTTGTGCAGACGGCACCACATTGGCAGCACTCCAAAGGCTAACAATAGCTAAGATCTTTCTCATTCTCTCTTTTCTGATGTTCAAAATGTAGTTCAATTAGGGAAACGGTGGCTGGTTAACACCGCAATTAAAATGAATGGCTCTCGTCTTGAGTAAGCTCCATGTCCTGACAAGCTTCTGTGATTGACCATCATTCTTGATCTGAGATGGAACGCATACATAAAATATATGGCCACTATCGTTTGTAAAAAAGGTTTGATCAATCTACCGCTCTAGCAGATATATCACTGCCGATGCATTCCTCTATCTGTTCAAGCCACGTACACTCTAAAATAGATTGCTGTTGCTACATCTCGGCAGAAGCTGCTTTGCGCGCCCTATACAGCCTTAACAGAGTTCAAAACCAGATTCGAAAGCGAGTTGATGGTACACTTTTATCTTCCCTGAAACCTCCATCCTACTAGAGACGCTGTGAGCCTATCTCTGCTCTATCGTTATTTTCATGGCACGTGCTTGAATGAACACCAACCTGTAGTTCCCTCTTGACAAACATTCACAAAAAACACTCGACTAGCTACAACCACTATAAACGATTTCTCCAATTCTCTATCTGTGCCTAAATCTAAACGCATACCCTATGAACAAAGCTTGTTTCTCCTAACTGCCCGCCTGTGGAACACTGCTCCCCTGTTCCGCTTCCTAGTTGAATACAACATCATAGCATTCAAATCCTATGTAAACGAATTTTTGATGGGCTTACCCTATAAATAATCAAAGTCTATCCAATTTACACCATCAACGATAAATACACTACCAACTTTCCTCGATGGCCTTCGTGCCTTAATAAGTGATCACTCCCAAGTTAAAATAATATCAGGTACAAAAAAATAACTGGAGGGAAATTAGCATTATACCCGTTGTTTGTTTGGTTTAATAAAATAAATAGAAATATTACTTAGACTAAATCTCGACTGAGTTGCAGCAAAGTACGAAAAGAAGCTATTAAAAGGGCGGCATCATGATCTCTTCAATATATCTGAAGTATTTATAAAAAAGTAAGAAAATCAAACTTTTGTAAATATTGATACATAAAAATATACATAACATAACATAACAATATATTGCAATGATAAATGAGTCAGTCTAAAATCTTGGGTGTGCTAAGGGCGCATCTACTTTCATCACACATACAACTTTTATTGTTGGCATTAGGATCGGAAAGAAACGGAGGAGAAAACAAAGAGAAAAAATAGACGCGTGGCGATTGGGAAATTACGCCTGGTGCCGTATATTGAAATACAGCTGTCTCTGGTGCTCTGTATTGAAAGCCATCGGTGTCTGGTGACGTTTTATTTTTTTTTGTTTTTTACATTGTGGTCACCACTTATTAAGGCCCGGAAGCCACTCGGGGATAAGAGTTATTGCGTGTACACTAACCAATGGGATAGTATCGTAGTAACCGTTAGTATTGGAGATTTGATAAAGTGTCTTAAGGGGGCGGTTCATCAGGAACTTGTTTTTCTTGGACTTGAAGACATCTAAGTTGTAGTCAGGTGGGAAATAGACAAACGGAACAGAGTTCCACAGCAGGCATGCACTTCTAAGAGCAAGCTTTTTCTGGTTCTATGTAGTGTTAGGCAGCTGTGTCTGGTGCTGTGTATTGAGAGACGATCGACGTCGTGGTCAGTTAGATAGAAAAACTAGGTAAAAACTGTTTCTGTTTAAAACGAACATTTATAGCAGAACTGTAACGTTGCAGTTATAGAGGAAAAAAATAAATAAAAATCCGGGTCAGCATTTTTTTCTTTTTTAACAAACGTTTTTATTACCGTTATTTTTGCAGTACTTAAGAAGCCTCTCGCTGCCACTTGTCAATTTTAGCCTGGAGGCGTTTCTCTTTCTTCCGACCGCAAGCTTGGCCCAGCCGGTCATTCTCCTTCTCTCGACTTTACACGTTCATTTTTATCGATATCGAGTTTCTTTCTTCCCCGAGCATATGATATATTTTTGTCTTTTACTGATCACGCTAATACGCGCACACTTCCTGATTTGTATATGCGCATTTTTCGACTACTGCTGCTAATTCCTTCGTAAGCAAGCAATCCTTCGCTGCTGCTGATATTTTTCCACGCGTTTATATGCACTATGTTGGAGAAATTTTGTTAGATATGTTTTCGGAATATTACTGCAAACTATATTTGTTTGTTATTTATAATCTAAAATTTTATTAAATATTTCGCTTATTTCATCAATCGTCTTTGCATAGTTAGGTTGGCCGTATGGTTCCAGGGAGTATACATCTCCTTCTAAATGCTAAACTCTAATAAGAATGGGACTTGTTGAGGCTCAACAAGAATTGTTAGAGAATGGAGAGAGAGAGAGAGAGAGAGAGAGAGAGTGTGTGTGTGTGTGTGTGTGTGTGTGTGTGTGTGTGTGTGTGTGAATTATAGTGTAGACACGTTGATCGGAAGTCAAGATCAGCTGATTGCATTGCGTGTGAGTCATGTGATCAGCTTAGCTGAATCGAGGAGATTTGCTTAGGATTTGGAGGAGAGCGGACGGCTTCGCCGTTGTCTCCTCCCCTTCACTGGTGGGGGGGCGAACGCTGATGTGGTAGAAATAAGACCTAGAAGAAGAAAACACAGGCCAAATTCACTTTCCAATCTTCTGTGAACAAACTGGAAGGTGAATAAAAAAAACTATAGAACCAATTTCTTGTCTTGGACTGAAATACATGTTCGTTCCCCAAAACAGGTATCACATCTCCCTTCCAGACGAAAATTTCCAGATGGACCAACAAAATGGCAGAAGGTATGTTCAAATGACATGTCACACACATATTCACACTTAACAGCATATGGACATATGTAATAGAAAGACCATTAGATGATCCCACACACACAACGACATTAACTCTGATAAGATAATCAAACACTCAATCTTTTATAATTAGACACGTTTTAATATATCATCTCCATTCCAATTTCAACCAATATACAACAAACGCTCATTTATGATACGACAACGTAACAGAATTATCGATTGCTGAATAAAAGCTGTAGATGGGGGTATGCTTCATTGAGAGAAGGTTAAACGCCAGTTAAAATAGGCCTTTGAAAACAGCAAACAAAGTGAAGTTGAATTTGATCTACAAAAATGCCAGAGCAAATCATTTGGCATGATCCAATAGAGACAGCAAACGATTACCAATAAACTATAGACTAGTGCTCTTCATACGTTCTACTGTTGTCACATATCGGCTGGTGAATCTCCGTCAAATTTTACTGTTCGTCATAACTGCAGAAACCTATCTGTAATTCGATTAGTTCCACGGAACCTCTCTCTCTCTGTCATAGACGTCATGTTGCTAGGCTCAGACCTTTTTATCAATACTTTTATGACACATGCTTTTTTTCGAATTTTCTTACGTATACCATGCTTCTTTTTTCCCAGCTCGTTAGAATCGTTTATCTAGAAGTCTCTACTAATTTGATGTTACATCACTGTAATTCTACTTACTATCCCATTAGTTACTTCCCAAGAAAACTTTCTTCATGCCAACGGTTTTTCCTTTAAATAGACCACCAATTTTTAAAGAGTATGGCCAATAGTTATTCCGTGTTTTTGCTATAAACATCTTCCGTTCATGTTAGCTTTTTACATCAAGTGGCTTCACGCTTTGTCTTCAGCGATTTCCGTGAAAAACATAATAAATAACCATCACATCAGAGTTCAAACTTCTGTGGTATTTATTACAATCAATAAAGATGACGATTATTGAAAGTTGTTAGAAATGGTGACAAGACTCTTTCACAGAGAAACGAATCAATCTGAACGTGTAATTTACGTCCAAGTTGGGCTTCCGTAGTTTATCGCCCGATCAATCGGAGATGCGAGAATTGTGCGAATCTTGACAATCGAAAGCTTTTAGTCGCTTAATTGAGTAGAGTGTCGGCATGGCTCAAATGGACCGCAATTCTTCGTGATTCGCGTGTCTCGCTTTGTTGAATACCTACCATTATTGAATTATTAGCCGATCAAGTGGCAGACGTAGAAATACCGTCCAGAATAACGCCGACATAAAAAGTGGTTACGCCCTAACATATATATATATTTTTGGGGGGGTAGGTTGTTATTTTCTGTATGTTACGAATATTATTTTTAACTGGCACGACATCCCTGCGCTACCCGGAAGCGCGCGAACTTTTACTAAAATGAATGGATTCGAAACAGTAATTGTTTATATTTTTTAGATGAGGTGTTTTCATTGATTGAGATTGTCGGACTTAATTCCTCATCTTGGTTGTTATTGTCACAACGTTTCGGCCGTTTTGCCCTCCGGCCTTCGTCAGCTGTTTTGTATCGAACTGGGGAACCGTTTGTTAGGAGGGTTGGGTTCGGAGGGCAAAACGGCCGAAACGTTGTGACAATAACAACCAAGATGAGGAAGTCAGCCCGACAATCTCAATCAATGGATTCGAAATGTTAGGCAAAGTTGGTAAAATGATGTTAGATAAACGCCGAGCAACGCCGGGCAACGCCGGGCAACGCCGGGCAACGCCGGGCAACGCCGGGCAAAAGGAATTTTTCTGTTTTAGTCATTTAGAACTGTGTAAGGAGGTGAGCAACGATTTTTATGATTGGTTTCCATAGCAACCACATCGCATCAGCCACTACTGTTGCTACTAATTCATTGCTCTTTCGAAAAGAGGATTAACAAATGAGAATAGAACATGTAATGAAGATAATTGGGGGGATGTAATTGTCGTACACGTCTCCTAGATTGTTATTACATATATTTTTATGGGGGTCAAAAATAAGACTGAAATTAAACAAAGAACAAATTAATTTATTGGAAGCCTGTAAAAATCATTGATTACAATTGAAAAATGTGAGCATGATTAAGATTAAACATGAAAAAGTAAAGTACTAGTTATTAAAACTATAAAAGGAAAAGGGCGAGATATTCTAGTAAAAACAAAGTAAATTTATAACTTAAAATATTGCAGAATTAACGTTTTTTTTTCTTTTAATTTATAACATTATATAATCAAATCTTAATGTTAATATTTTAAGTTATAAATTTATTATATTTTTAATAGAATATCCTGTTTCTTTTGTTGTTTTTATTTTTACTTTTCCAGTTTTAGTAACTAGTCCTTTACTTTTATGAATACCAATACACAAATACACCCGAATTTATATATATATATATATATATATATATATATATATATATATATATGTGTGTGTGTGTGTGTGTGTGTGTGTGTATATATAATTATTTTTTTTACTATAATAATTAAATACCTACAGACACTAGTGTTTCATCCTTTCGGGAATCTTCAGTGCAGGGTGTCATGAATAACACCAGTCGAACGATTCGAACTCGGCAACACGAGACATCTCTGGCTAGATTAGCAAGGACCTTATCCATTTAGCTGCCATTAACCGTGTGAAATAACGTTGAATTTAAACATTTCCATTTTTAATGTCCATTTACGTCAGTCAGACAGTGATCTAATCGTTATACGATGACCCATGCATAAGAGCTAAATTGACCGACTTTAATTCAACTGGAAGTGTTCAACGATAAGAAACGAATTTCTTAAAGGGGCTGTCATAATTATTTTTTTTACTATAATAACCAAATACCTACAGACACTAGTGTTTCATCCTTTCGGGAATCTTCAGTGCAAGGTTTCACGATTTACACCAGTCGAACGATTCGAACTCGGCAACACAAGACATCCCTGGCTCGATTAGCAAAGACCGTATCCATTCGGCTACCATAAACGCGTGAAATAACGTAGAATTAAAACATTTTAACTTTAAATGTTCTTTACGTCAGTCAGGCAGTGATCTAATCGTTATACGATGATCTATGCATATATATATATATATATATATATATATATATATATATATATATATATATATATATATATTGAATGTAATAAGAAATATGTCAAAATGTCCAGACCTTGTAATGGAGCATAGCATACATTTTAATGAACTTTGACCTTCAGGAATCTGTAGACTTTATAATGACAGCGTGTTTTGTTTTTGTTTTATTTTTTGTTGTTTCTGTTTTTATTTTCGCTAACTTTTTGTTTTCGATTCTTCTATTTCTTTCCTCTGATTACTATTCACATGATTCAAAATCACGACGCGGTACAAAAAAAAAAAAAAAAGAAAACAGAAAGACTAAAACGGATCAATTTTCCCTTCGTGTCAAATCTTGTCTACGTCTGCATACCGGCTGCTATCATCGTCTCGGCAGGCAAATTCAACGTTGACTTTATTAACATATTTTATAGTTTTAAGTACGATAACTTATTGCAATACTATTTCTTCCGTCTGTTTTGCGTCAAATGCTGTAAATGACAAAGTTCTCTCTGATTCTCTCTCCTCTGATCTCGAGCGCGTGGTTCAGTGAGGAAGATGTGGCTGGTTACCTTTAATGCATCCAAAATCAAACTCCTATCCTTACATCATCAACGCTCTGATCCCCATCTGGCATCAACTGTGATGGATGGCTCTCGTCTTGAGGCGTCGTGTTTTTGTAAGTTTCTGGGTTTGACCTTTACTCCTGATCTTAAATGGAACTCGTACATCAAGTCTGTTGCCAAGGTCGCTGGAAAGATAGTGGGATCCTTCTACCGCTGCAGAAGATATCTCACTAATGATGCAATTCTCTATCTTTATAAAAGCCAAGTACATCCAAGGATGGAATACTGTTGCCATATCTGGGAAGGAGCTGCTAAAAACAGCCTATCATGCCTTGACAGAGTACAAAATAGACTTCGTGGCTTAGTGGGGGATGCCCTTTTCTCTACCCTGCAACCTCTCTCCCACAGAAGAGACGTTGAGAGCCTATCCTTGTTTTATCGTTATTTCCATGGCAGGTGCTCGTCTGAACTCCAATCTCTGGTCCCCCCCTCGCCAATCTTTCACGAAAAATACCCGTCTAGCTGAGTCCACTGTGAAAATTTTCCCCCACTCTATATCTGCGCCTAAATCAAAACGCGGATTCCATGAACAAAACTTCTTTCTAAGAGCTGCACGCCTGTGGAACTCTGTTCCGTCGTCCTGCTTCCCTCCGGACTACAACTTGGATGTCTTCAAGTCCAACGTTAACAAATTCCTAATGAACCGCCCCCGTAAGTAAACACTTCATCAAATCTCCACACTAACGTAATGTACTTGCGATAACCCTTATCCCTGAGTGGCTTCCGGGCCTTGATAAGTGGTGATCACTGTGTAAAAAAAAAGAGCAAAATATTTACTGTATATATTATGCCAGATTCGACCAAAACTGTACATGTATAAAATAAATTTACTAAATATAAAATTTGGGCAGTAGAGGAATTTTTTTCTAAAATTCTGATCTTACAAGCATATTTTCTTTTTAGAGCTAGAGTTGACCTCAGAGTTAAACTTATAATTGTTATATATATATATATATATATATATATATATATATATATATATATATATATATATATATATAAAATATATTTTAGTCATCGACATACAGACCTGTTTCGTTGTTTCACAACTCATCAGTGCCGCTAGACTAACACCTCTCCCAAGCCGAGGATCGAACCTAGAACCGTCGTGATGACAGTCGGCAGTCCTACCCCCTGACTACGGAATCGGTGGCCGAAATTAAACTGTCCGAATGCGTATTTAAATAAACATCCGTCCGCTACTCGTAGAGGGCTCACACGTTTTGTTTGTAAACAAATTGCGAGCTTCGCATTATATTAGGGTTGTTTTTTTCAGATTCCCATACAATTACCGATTCCGTATAAAATTTCCGATTCCGATTCGATTATTTATAATTTTCTTAATATTGAACTATAAAGTTGTTATTTTTTACGATTACCATAAAAACTTACGTTAGATGTGTAGATATTTTCTTAAACATAAGGATACACTTATAGTGGGTTTATTTATCGATTTTAGATTTACTAATACTTTAAAATCAATAGATATTCATTATTTTAGTATAAATAATCAATAAATATTTAGTATTTTTGTATTACTATTAGCAGTAGTAGATTTTTTTCTTTAAAGAAAATCTAATTAAAAACGCCCATTTAAAGAATCGTTTTTGTCATCGGAAAATAGATACAATTTTTTCCGATTCTGATACAGATTCCGATACACAAAATGTTCCGATTTATTCTATTATCTATTCCAACTCCGATAATCGTCCCAACACTAATATATATATATATATATATATTATGTATATATATAATATAATATATATAATATAATATATATAATATATATAATATTATATATATGATATATATAATATATATAATATAATATATATAATATATATATAATATATATATATATATAATGACCATATATATTTTATAACTTACTAACTAGGTCTACCTACATATTGAGCACTTTTGAAGTAAATACTTAAAGTTTACGCATAAATTTATACTTTCGTATATTAATTTTATGTGAGTAAATTAAGTTACGAAGGTCGTTTGTAGCTAGGAACTGTACCTGTTTACCTTGGAATATATATATATATATATATATATATATATATATATATATATATATATATATATAGTTCCTTATGAACTCTGAAACGACTAAGACGAACATTTTTTTATTAATTTCTCACAAATCTACACCCTACGTATGACAGCGATATTAGATAGGTTTTGTATGAGACTGTATTCGACAAGTATAGATAATTGAAAAAATCCGATGAAAAAGTAGGAGTTACCACCCTATACAGCCTAACATAATTTCTATGAAATCATAATTATATATAATCGACTATAATCAATAGATAATTTCGAATTAACTAATAATAATACGAAATTTGCATGGATGTAAATATTATATTTATACGTATTTTATGACTGGTCAACGCTGGATGTCCTTGTAGTATATATATATATATATATATATATATATATATATATATATATATATATATATATATATATATATATATATATGCAACGGCTAAATAAAGACCAAAAAGCATAATGAATTAAAAAAAAAAAATGAAAATAAAGGTTAGCTAACCAGGTTTCGTTCCTCCCTTATCAAAGCTAAATCGAGGAAAATACGATTTAAAACAAACAAACAAAAAAGTCATGAACATGACGGGGGTAGGAAAAAAACAGAAATAAGCGGGGGGAAATTACATAGAGACTAAATTAAGTCCTAGAAGATGTTCTTTTTGCTTGCAAAGAGAAGCTCTAAAAGCCTTAATATAAAGAGTCCCTAAAATTTTCAAATAATAGGGAGAGTGCGGCTTACTAAGGATCGTAAACATGTCAGCACTGAAAATCGTGGCACACGCATGGTTATTTATATAGGAAAGTATTAATTTAATTTAAAGTATTAATATTATTAATATAGGAAAGTATAAATTTATGCGTAAACTTTACGTATTATCTTCAACAGTGCTCAATACGTAGGTAGAGCTAGGTAGTAACTTATAATATATATATATATATATATATATATATACCAATTAAGCCATGTACATTTTATAACTAACTATATATATATATATAAATAGATATATACATTCCTATAAATTTGTTTTTCTTTTGTGTGTATTGATATTCATATTAAAAACCGTTTTTTCTATTTATTTAAAAATAAAATACAATTTTCTTATATATGGGTTGTGGAATTGCATTCACTAACAAAGGATCTAGCTAATTTGCATATTCTTTTAAACATTCATTTAAATTAATTCCCTATTAGTTTATTCGGTTTTCTAATGGGATGATCATCTTTAGTTAACTATTACGTGTAACTATATTCATGGAGATATTCAGCATAATTTATACTCGCATAATATTTGCGTAAAAAGTTTATAGTAAACACCAAATTGTTTCCATATATATTTATGTATACGTATATATTTTTGTTCAACAAATTTTGCCTACCAAAATCCTCCTAGAGTTTTTGGTCTACATACATGAAACTTCATATATAAGGTATTTGAATCCATGCAAAACTTTATATTTGGCTTTTAGCCCAGAAAAATCGGTGCAAAAGTGCGAAAAATAAAAAAAAAAATGAAATTTGACAGGTGAAGGTCGAACGCCGGCATTACGAATGCATTATGTAGTTGCTATTGTTCATGTTTTAATTTTTAGCCTTGGATTAAACATGTTTTCATAGCCCAGTCATTTACAGCAGTGAAAAATTAATCGTGAGCTGAACGTTTTGGGTTCGATTCTCGGTGGTGGCGCATGAGTCTTTGTTTAATACTTTTTAAATCATAACTATATACTGCATACAATCTATCTATTTATCAATCTATATCTACAAAAGTGAAAATGTCTGTCTGTCTTTTCTCTATGGTAGTTAAGGAAGACTATTATACAGAAAGGCATTACTTTACATATTCACACTTTTTAATATATACACATGCACATAAACTTATGAACAGTACACAGGGCCCGAGCAAAGCCGAGCGAAACTGCTAGTATATATAAATATATATATATATATATATATATATATATATATATCTTTAAAAGAGGTACATAATGACAATGTTCCTCAAAAGAGGAGTTCCGAACTAGAAGATAGTGTGAGAGAAGCAGACATATACTAGTTTTCAACATTTGTGTTTGAAATGGGCATTAAAATTAGTAGAATGATAACATTAACAGTGGTTGTTCCGATTCTAGTGAAGCAGATATCAAAATCTAATTAGTAATAGATAATACACCGTATAGTGTGGTGTTTACGTGAAGTTGGCATTGAAGGTTTTATTTAATTACTAGCTAAGCTGCATATCGACGTTGCCCACTAAACTATAAGAACATGAACCTGAATGTCACTTATAATTATATAATATAAACAACTTTAGAGAGCTTACCCAGCCTAATGTATCACTTTAAAATGATTAAGAATGTGTATTTTGGGTGTGGAAACAATAAAGTAGTGGTTGTTGTTATTTTTGCTGCTGCTGCTGTTGTTGTTGTTGTTGTTGTTGTTTTACATAGTAGAATCCGTTATTATGGCGTAATTTTTTTTATTGGCCTCTAGGAATCAAAAGGGACTTTAATAAAACCGAATACAAATTATCCTCATTCTCTATCTACCTGGCGATGCTCCGAGCATAATGTGTTGATCCCGATAAGGGGTGCAAATACTGTAGCTTGGTATTACAAGACAAGCCCTCTATATCTTTATCTATCTGTATCTTTTCCTGGATCGCAAGAGTCGAGCGTAACTGAACAACATTAGGAATAACTCGTCCTAGTAAGTGAACTCAAAATAATTGTCAAAAAAGGTCACATCGAACTACATTCATGAAATGGGAGTTATTTGTTTTGGCGAACAAAAACTACATATCTTCTCTCCTTTTGCTCCCGTCCAAAATATATATATCCTATATATAAAAAATAGAGACCAGGCTATATGAATATCAATTTTCTTACATCGATCTGATCAAATATGTAGTTTACAAGTATTATTTATATTCGTACGGTGCACGTATCATAAGCTATGACATTTGTAAAATATTGATTCTCATTAAGTGCACTTCATTAGCGTTCCGAACCATCGATTCTAACCTAATAAAACCGACCTACAATTATGCCCGACGCCGTGTACTACCATAGGTTACACGTAGCGTCGATCATTATTTCAATTTTCTTTGTAGCTTTACTACGGCATTCTGGCTAACACGATGGTGTTAGTCTGACAAAACTTTGTGTTACGTTAAAATTCGTCTTTTCGAAAAATACCGATATGAGCTTTCTCGACAGTCAACAGGAGAAGAAATTACACGTGCCTCATATTTTCGAACAAACTATTTATATATATCTGAACATATATTATTAATCGTTCAGTATCTTTATTTTAGACCAATAATCTCGATTCAACCTTATACAACACTCTTAATATTAGTTTACCCTTTAAATTATTTTTAATATTTCATCTGAAATTCGCATGAAATCTTGTAAATTCACTCTATCTGTTCCTTTAAGTCATTAGTTTAAATCTTTCGTTCAAAATAATATTGCAGGGCTGCTTCGTAGCTCACTGCAACATTTTTAAGTTCTGTAAAACAAATTTTTGTTAAGAAACCGAAACCCGTATGCGTATGCGTGCTCGTATGTGTGTACGCCTGGGCGTGTGCATGTAAATGCGCGTGTATGTGTGTGTGAGAGAGAGTGAGAGAGAATGTGTGTGTGTCTGTGCGATACAAATCAACGTAATGCTTGCGTACACCAGACCGGCCGAGTTCAGCTAGTTTTACAATATTCATCAATCCTTACAAGACATCTAGCGGAGAGACCTGACATTGTCAAGGATTGAATGAGTATCGGGTAATGCTATAATTCAAATAGTTTTACTGTCAGAGAAATCAGTGAAATCGCCCAATTTTCCAATGATATCGACGATTGCCTGCTTTAATCGAGGGTCTACCACGGGGTACCCGAGTAAGCTTCATATGCCTCTCCGCAATGACTTTGTTCACAACAGATTTTAGTCTATATTGCACTGTAAAAAAAAATATTATCATTTTATTAAATTAGTTTTTAAATAGGCTTCAATCAACGTTTAAGGTGTTCAATTATGTTGTAAACAGAGACATCCATTTTGGCCGCGCGTTTGTTTTATATTTGATATTATACATTAGACCAGTCTGCTGTGCAATAATAAAACTTCTCGAATGTACTTGTGGTGTTAAGCTGTATAAGGATGTTTGCTTTGGTCAAAATCCAAGTTTTCCTTCTTTAATCGGATGTTTTCGATTATCGATTTTGATTATTCGATTTTGGATACTTTTTTGAGGCAGTCCGCTAGAAAACTTATTTAAATGCACTTCCATACACATGAATTATACTTATGTGAAATTAAAAAAAAATTGTTCAGCGGTTTTGGGTTATATAAGGAACAAACTCACATACACAGACACACACGCAGACAAAGTGTCTTTTGTATATAAGTTAGGATTTGGTATAGAATGCATTAAACACCCGCATTTCATGTTCAATTCTGTTTATCCTTAATTACCTAATCCAATTTACTAAGTTGTTTTCTTCTTATTTGGAAAGATGTTGTATGATTGTTAAATCTTTCTTTAAAGCTACCTACTGTGACTCCAATATATGTTCTAGTTCTGTCATTGTTTGTTACTTTATATTACATATACTATATTGGAAAGTCGCCTTGCAGTGCACATATAAAAACATTATTTATCGAAAGCATTTTTTCATATTATTGATAAAAATGTTCCTACCGGAAACTAATCTAAATAAAATTATAAACCGTAATAATTTTTAATTATCTTTTCGACTACGACTAATTTAGTGAAAACTATTATAAGTTCTAGCAATGCAAAATATACAAAGAAAAGAATGAAGGATTATTATTAAATTCAATCAGTAGAACTCTATGCCTAAATAAAACAGATAAACTTACAGATCATTGTCCCAATAGAATCCAGAATCGATCTGATATATATAATTTTTCATACTCCCTTTTTCGTTTGTTTATTTATCTGTGGACTGTTATGCTTATCTTCTACAGTTGTTGTTTCAGGACGTATCGGCCAACTATTCCTCTTGCCTTCGTCAGATCGTAAACCGCGATGGGGCAGGGATGGTGAATCTCTTAACTATATCCTCAATAATTACTGCCTTTCATATTTGTTGTCGTCCCACCACGTTCTGGCCAACTGATCCTCTTATCGGCTTCTTGTTAGGATTGAAACCGCTATCTTCAAGCAATACTCGGTTGGACGTGTAGAGATTCAATATCTCTGTCCACTGTTCCACGGGTCCCGAAGGGCGATCAAGGTTGGATTTTTTTGGTCTTATAAATCTAAGTTTTTTGTTATCTGATCTAGCATTGTCGGCTCCATACCGAATAAACCGAATAAGAGAAACTTGAATGCTTAATGGAGATAAGCTTGAATGCCTACTAGACACTTTACTTGAGTGTCTAACGTCTCTCTGTACAGGAGTTTGTCAGAACAACCTGGCATGAGGATACCTTTTTCCATAAAAATAAACCCTGACCAAATATTCAAAATCACATAGTATTCGCTGCCCAAATAAGATCTCCTCGCTATGGCTACCCCACAGTAGCTTTTACAAGGAATGGTGCACCTTCTCCAAGTGATGTTACATCAAGTAATAGCACGAAGCTGGATACTCCACCAGACTAGATAAATTCTTGTCCTGGAATCCAGTAAGACCAAGAAACCAACATGAAATATATACTGCAACGTATAAAAATGGTTAATTGGTGAAAGGAAAATCGTGTTCTCAATTTCTTTACTAACTCAGTGTTTGAGAGATAAAGAACTTAAATGGAACATTCGAATATCTATGTATCTCATATAGATTTCAAGTGTTTGCCCCAGGTTGTGGGCCCCTTGATTTCTGAGAACTTCGACTGAAATAAAATGAAACAAAAAAGAGAGAATAGTATATTATTAATTATTGGAATTCTTTAGAGATTAGTAATTGAGTTGGACGATACGTCGTTAAATAGCAACTATGAAGATGAGGATTATATAAATATTATTATTATTATTATAATTATTATTATTATTATTATTTTTATTATTATTATATGATTATATAAATACTATTAAATAAATAAATACATAAATACATGACTCATATCCAAAGAATTCTAATAATTATTATTATCCCTCATTATTCTAAGCTCATTATTTGGTAAAACGTGCTCCCTTGGCACATATTCACAACAAAAATATGTTTCTCCACCAAAATAAAGAACATTTAAATTTCGACTTCAGAGAGCCTAAAGAAATTGTTTCACAACCAGAATCTTTTGCAAAAGCTTCTCGTTTGCAGATCACATTATCATTAAACTGCTTCCCTAGGGATTACAAATCGTTATCTTCAAAGCAAACAGCTTAAATCTCGAATAGTCTGCATAATTATTCGAACTTATTTCCGCATAAACAATATATAAACATCTATTATAAGAAAGGGAAAATTTGAGTTTCTGTGTGCATCTGTGTGTGCGCGCGCGTGTGTGTGTGTGTGTGTGTGTGTGAGAGAGAGAGAGATAGATAGAGTCCATATGTGTTTTCTGTCTGCCAAAAACTTTGTAGACGAACCGGACTGTGACACAATTAGTATCGTTAGAATGATCGGTTTCTCGGATGTAAAATATCTAAAAAATATGAGCCAAAATAATTAATTCTTTCTTGGTCAAGTGGATCTTTTTTCCAAGGAAGCGTCAGTTTTTCTGTCGAGATTTTTTTGCTAGTTATATGCCTACCAATCTCAACGTACGCCCAACGTCATAAATTGCTGTGGCCGAGACAACTTTCGTGTTAGCTTTTTTTTTTTTTACCTCTTTTTCCGTTTTCGCGTTATAAGTTCGAGCTTTCCTGCCTGCCTGCCTGCCTACTGCGACTATTTTTTTGCGCACGCGCGGGGCGTGCTACTATTTTGATTGAATTATTTTTTTCTAGGGGGTGGTTGCTCTTAGTATAATGCCTCTCCCCACTCAGGCAACGCCAGGTACCCCCACTAGTATATATATATATATATATACATATATATATATATATATATATATATATATATATATATATATATTATTTTTTATTCACTTTCTTATTCACGGATCATGACTTCCTTCTTTATAGATAAGTTTTTTTTTTTATATATAATTAAGTATTCCTTAATATTAATATTCTTCATTTATTATTGAAATGTTCTTAAGGCGAATTTTGTTTTTGTATAATGCTGCCCACTTCCTTTTGATGAGAAGCATTTAGTGTCGAAAGGACATGGTGTAAATGATCATATTCGTGCTTATCTTTTTATTTCCTAATTGACATTTATCCGTATAGATTTTACCTACTTATTTTCTCGTTGATATAATATAGTTACATGTAAGTTTAATTCCTTATTTTGGCTCCTCTTCCATACTGCGAAGAATTCTTGTTCTAATTGTTTTATCCTTCGGTGCCGTTAAGCCTTTTACAAAAAAAAGTAAACTTTTGAACCTGTCGCCCTATAATTTCGTTAAATTAAACGCTGCTCACTGCGCATTCAACATACTAGCATGCGTGACAGAAAATTTGTCCTCAGTTTTCGGCACCTAAGCACTTATATCGCGTAGGAAAGGAACTAGCGCACCGTCCGGCATTGCCCGGTAGTAAAATACGCTTAAATATTATATTTTGATTAATACAGATTTCGTATGTATTATTATATCATATTGGACCAAGTATATAGTAATGTTTCAAAAAGTAAAAAAAAAACAACAACAAATTACACGGACACCACCAAGAATTGAAACCAAAACGTTTAGTTTACGATTTACTTTGATTGTATAATGTTAAATTTAATTTCAAAAAATTAATGCTTCAATATTTAAAGTTATAAATTTATTATATTTTTATTACTAGAATATCCTGTCCTTTTCTTTTCCATGTTTAAGATTAATCATATTACTTTTCTTGCTCGCACTGTTGCATACTGTTGCCATTATTAGAGAGAGATAGCATGGAGGTATTCATATTTACAAGAGACGGCGGACATGTATATTGATGAGAGGGAGGATACAGAAGGAAAACCACCTTTATACATTTTAATGTCTGTGGGCATATTACATATATCGTAGAGAGGAAAGGGGTTGTGATCAGTTCTTTAACACAGAGAAGGGGGGCTGTCATTACTTCTGATAGAGCGGGGTACACATTACTTAGATGCAGTTATACACACTGGGCTGGTGCATCTGCTTCTTGTCTCTCGCTCCTGGACAGGGTTCAAAAGAGAGTCGCCAACCTGATAGGTCCTGAACTGTCATCTAGGCTTCAGCCTCTGTCCCATCGACGAGATATTGCATCCCTCTGCCTGTTCTACAAATACTTCAATGGTGAGTGCTCTGACGAACTGCAAGAACTTGTACCTCCCCGACGTTACTACCCCCGACAAACCCGACAAGCTACTAAGTCTCATCCCTTTACAGTAGAGATCCCTAGGTGCAAGAAAGCCTTTTACTCCAATAGTTTATTCCCCAGAACTGCGGGTCTTTGGAACTCCCTTCCAGGATTCTGCTTTCCCAACTGCAATGATATGCAGAAGTTCAAGTGTAATGTCAACAAACATCTTTCTACTCATCTTCCTTCATAATGACCCCGCTAATTAAGTCCCTGATAGTAGCCCCCTGCTTCAAAGTGGCACTGTGCCTTGTTTGGGGTGAAAATTTAATTAAAAAAAAAGAAAAAAAGTTCATTATAACGATGAGTGGACACAATGTTCATATAAAGGATGTATCACATTATCTTTATATATTTGAAGAATGAGACGTAGTTACAAAATATGATATATTCTTTTATTACATTCGGCCGGTTGCACTTATGATGATATCCAGGAATTCAAAAAAGTCGACTACATGATTAACACTTTCTAACCGTTCGCTTCCAAAGGGGGAACCCTCTTCTGATACGATCCGGAATCGACTGTCTCTGTCCAACTCTCCACCCGTCTTTCTAACTCTGTCTACCCGTCTGTCTAACTCTAGCTTCTATATTGGGCCTCGTGGAGAACTCACGTTCCCTAAAATACTTACTTTGGCACGTTTCCAAACCACTTTTGCAGACAACGAATTTTCTCTAACTTATTTTTCGACCTAACTTATTTTTCAACATATTTAAATTTGCTATTGTTCGTTCTTCTAACTGACCTTATTTTAATTCAGTTTTCATAAAAAGAATTGAATAATTAAATTCCTTTTCAAACATCATATCTAAACTATTTTATGTGAAAACTGAACAAAGCGAAAATTCCATTTCTACCCTATTCCTGAACCTGGCTGACGAGGTTCGAATCTCAGTCTATCTAATCTCATTTTTACTTATCTAATGTTTTTCTTGCTTACAAGAAAAGGGAGACCTTTCTTGTAACAGAATTTTTCTATTGTACTCCATGATTTTTCCAGGCTTTCAGTAATTTTATTTGTTCTTTGTTTAATTTCAGTCTTATTTTTTGCCCCCGTAAACATAACATACACACATGTATAAAATTTAAAAAAATGTACGGCACTCGCCCGCGTTCGTTCTTTCTGTCTCATTTGTTAGTTATCTTTTCGCGAAAGCGGTGAATTAGTAGAAACACGAGTTGCTGAAACGACGTAGTTGCCATGAAAACCAGTCATGAAAAACTTCGCTCACCTCCTTACATATTTTTACGATTTTGAACACCCGTTAATTCATCATAACTTTTGTTTTACTGAACGAAAATTGAACTTTTTTTAGCATATAGCATAGAAGGTGATCTATGAACTGTGATAATTGTTTCAAATTTGGTCGAAAAATGAGTGAGCAGTTCTGAATGAGTAAAACGGCGACTTAACCATATATTTAAGCATTACCGTGTGTTTGGATGTGTATGCTGAGCAAAAAAAAGGTCAATTCGTTAAACTTTGACCCCTATCATGACCTCTGAACATTCATTGTTTTGGGTTCAAATCAAGTTAGTAAGTTAGATCCATATCCAAGGAACTTATATCTAAAATCTCAAGTGTTTAGAAAAAAACTTGTCGGAGGAGTTTGGTAGAGTTCTCAAATGTCAAATCGTTGAATTTTAACCTCTTAACAGCCAAATTTCTGGGCGAAAACCGATCACGATGATTTTTCCCAAATCTCAGTAACCTGTATATCAAATGAGTCTGTAGACTAAAAGTTGACAGCGTTATTTCGTAGGGAAATGTACACACACACACAAAGACAAACACAGACACACAGCCACGCTCAGTTTTATAAATATATAGACTATAAACGATATACCTTTCAATATATAGGGTATACACTATATATCTTTCAAACACTATACTTATATATAGTGTCTAACTACCGTATTTGAATTATATATTATATATTGAAATATGATATCTGCATATTATACTAGTGCTTAAAACATAACAGAGAATGGAAAGAAGAAAAAATGACACAGTCGTAAGCGACTATATGCTGCTCAACTGTAAACTACGTCCGCAGCTACGTCTGAGTTTTCAGAAGTAACACGTATGCCCACTTAAGCGGTCCGTGATGAGTATGAAAGATAAAAAAAAGATACCATCGACGACGAGTATAAATTGGTACCAGCATCCTCTTCTTTTTTTTCATTCTTCTTCGTTCACCAATTCCGCTACTAACAGCTATGTGGCATCAGCTTCTAAGTAATTCTTTCATCGCCCGTCACGATATGCTTTTAAAGAAGGGGTTATATTAATTAGTGTTGAAAAGTTGGAAATGTGTTCTGGGTTATCCAACTAGAACTGTTTCTTTTTTTTTTTTAAATTCTCTAGCAATATAAGATTTTATATTCTCTTATGTTGCAACCTGGAGTTTATTTTCGTTATCAGTTGCACTTTATGTTGAGTGATATATTCGAAATATTGCGTATCTTTTATAAAAAATGATCATTTTGTGTATGCATGTGTGTGGTGTGTGCGTGTGCGTGTGCGTGTGTATGCTCGCGAGTTTTCTTTGGACTGAGAAACGGTTGAATCGACGTTTTTGGATTTTCACATGGAAGTACTTGATGTGTCTGGCGGTGTTATTACGTACATTTTGTATCCGAATGTGTCTGATATACAATCTATGATAGCACATGAAAGACCGTAAACAACCAAGTTCTCTCTGATTCTCTCTTCTCTGATCTTGAGCCTGTGAGAAAAGGTGGCTGGTTACTTTTAATGCATCTAAAACCAAGCATCGGTTGAAATGAATGGCTCTCGTCTTGGGGAGGTTTCATGTTTTGACAAGCTTCTGGGTTTGACCTTTACTCCTGAACTTAAATGGAACACGTATATGAAATCCATTGCCAAGGTCGCTAGAAAAATAGTGGGATCCTTCTACCGCTCCAGTAGATATCTCACTCAATGCAATTCTCTGATCTATATAAAAGCTATGTACGGCAAACAATGGAGTACTGTTGTCACATTTTAGCAGCAGCTAATACTGTTTTGACAGAGTTCAAAATAGATCACCAGCTTAGTGGGAAATGCCCTTTTCTTTTCTCTGCAACCTCTCTCAGAAAAGACGTTACGAGCCTGTCTCTGCTTTATCGTTATTTTCATGGCAAGCGCTCAGCTGAGCTTCAATCTATGCCCCCCCCAGTCGCCAAATTTTCACAAAAAACAATCGGCTAGCCAAAAACACTATTAATAATTTCTCCTACTCTTTATCTGTGCCTAAACCTAAATGCAGATTCCATGAACAAAGCTTCTTTCTTAGAACGGCACGCCTGTGGAACTCTCTTCCGAGTGCCTGCTTTTCAGCTGACAACAATCTGGTTGTCTTCAAGTCCAACGTAAACAAGTGCTTGCTGAACCGTCCCCCTAAGTAACGCATTTTACAAAATTTCCAATACTTATGTTTACTACGCTATAATAACGTTGACTAATGTTTACCCATTAACTCTTATCCTCGAGTGACCTCCGGGCCTTGATAAGTTGTGATTCCTTTGTAATTAAAAAAATCTATAATCGAAAAAAGTCGGATTAAAGGATGAGTTTCGATTCGGATCAAAGTTAACACTTTTATGCAACCTAACATCACAAGTGCCTTTAAAAAATTTTATCAGCGCACAAGCAGAATGGCACATCCTATAAAGTAAACTGTAGATCTTTTGTAAGACAGGGGCGTATTCGAATTGAATGTTTAACTTTAAGGCATAACTGAACCATGCTACTTTCGTTTTGTACGTGTAACTTACATTCAAGCGATTATGTAAAAATAAGATGACTATATTATAGTCAGTTGGAAAAGGAAGAGTTCCACAAGCATGCAGTTCTAAGAAAAGTTTGTTCATGGAATCTACATTAAGGTGAATGAAGAGGGGGGTTGATATTAGTTTCAACTAGACGAGTTTTCTTTGTTAAAGTTTGGCAAGGGGGGACCATAGATTGGAGCTCAGACAAGCAATTACTATGAAAAGCAGAGAATGCTTGCAACGCCTCTTCTGTGGGAAAAGGTTGTAAGAAAGAGAAAAGGGCATCCTCCACATGGCTACAAAGTCTATTTTAAACTCTGTCAAGACATGATAAGTTGTTTCTAGCAGCTCCGCCCAGATATGTCAACATTACTCCATTCTTGGATGTACTTGGCTCTTATAGAGGTAGAGAATTACATCAGCAGTAAGATATCTACTGAAGCGGTAGAATGATCCCACCATTTTTTTCCGGCAGCCTCGACAACAGATTTGGTGTGCATGTTCCATTTCGGATCCAGAGTAAAGATCGGACCCAGAATGAGTTGGAACAATTACATCGAGAGCATTGCCAGGGCCGCTGCGAGGAAGGTGGGCTCTCTCTACCATGCTAGACAACTACTAACACCCGAAAGTATCCTGTACCTCTATAAGGCCACTATTCGCCCATGTATGGAGTATTGCTGTCATTTTGGGGCTGGTGCATCGGCTACTAGTCTCTCGCTCCTTGACAGGGTTTAAAAGAGAGTCGCAAATCTGATAGGCCCTAAACTGGCATCTAAGCTTCAGCCTCTGTCCCATCGTCGAAACGTTGCATCCCTCTGCCTGTTGTAGAACAGGCAGAGGGACAAGCTTCTGGGTTTGACCTTTACTCCTGAACTTAAATGTAACACGTATATGAAATCCATTGCCAAGGTCGCTAGAAAAATGGTGGGATCCTTCTACCGCTCCAGTAGATATCTCACTCCTGATGCAATTCTCTGATCTAAATAAAAGCTAGGTACGGCAAACAATGGAGTACTGTTGTCACATCTTAGCAGCAGCTAATACTGCTTTGACAGAGTTCAAAATAGATCACCAGCTTAGTGGGGAATGCCCTTTTCTTTTCTCTGCAACCTCTCTCAGAAAAGACGTTACGAGCCTGTCTCTGCTTTATCGTTATTTTCATGGCAAGCGCTCAGCTGAGCTTCAATCTATGCCCCCCCAGTCGCCAAATTCTCACAAAAAACAATCAGCTAGCCAAAAACACTATTAATAATTTCTCCTACTCTTTATCTGTGCCTAAACCTAAATGCAGATTCCATGAACAAAGCTTCTTTCTTAGAACGGCACGCCTGTGGAACTCTCTTCCGAGTGCCTGCTTTTCAGCTGACAACAATCTGGTTGTCTTCAAGTCCAACGTAAACAAGTGCTTGCTGAACCGTCCCCCTAAGTAACGCATTTTACAAAATTTCCAATACTTATGTTTACTACGCTATAATAACGTTGACTAATGTTTACCCATTAACTCTTATCCTCGAGTGACCTCCGGGCCTTGATAAGTTGTGATTCCTTTGTAATTAAAAAAATCTATAATCGAAAAAAGGCAGGGGGATGCAACGTTTCGACGATGGGACAGAGGCTGAAGCTTAGATGCCAGTTTAGGGCCTATCAGATTTGCGACTCTCTTTTGAACCCTGTCAAGGAGCGAGAGACTAGTAGCCGATGCACCAGCCCCAAAATGACAGCAAGTATTATAATGGTGAATGCTCTGATGAACATCAAGCACTTGTGTCCCCACGACGCGAACACCCTCGACAGATCCGACAAGCTGCAAAATCCCACCCCCACACTGTAGAGATCCCTAGATGTAAAAATCTTTCTACTCCAGTAGTTTCTTCCCCAAAACTGCTAGACTTTGGAATTCCATTTTAGGTCACTGCTTCCCCAACTGTACCGACATGCATGAGTTCAAGTGCAACGTGAACCAACATCTCGCTGCCCTAATCCCTACATAGTTCCCCAGTAGATGTTTCCCCTGATAGTAGCCCCCTACACCAAAGTGGCAATGTGCCTTGTTTAGGGTGAAAATGTAATAAAAAAAATAAATAAAAAAATATGGAGCCTCAAATTTCGTTCGGAATGAATGTTTTTGTTTTTCTTTTTGTTTAGAGCACAATTGTAACATAATACTTGATTTTTACATTTTAAACTTCAAGTAAAGCTATTATTTACAACAATAGATATACAATAAACAATAACTTCGCTACGGTACAATGTAGACTATAATGCATTGCGTAATATGTCAATATAGGAAGGTATGTTAAGCTTCCTCTCGGTGCACTGCGTATGCTCCTAATTAAGGCATGCACTCCAAAGATTTGATTAAAAACATGAACGATTCCATCGATTTCGATAAAAAGAAATGTATGGGATGGTGGAAAATTTGTTGATCATCATACAATCTGGACTACATCGGTTCTCCTTGTAAGCATATATGTGTATAGTCATCCAAATATCGTACTGTTTCATTGTATCACAACACATCAGTACGGCTAGACAATCATCTTTACCTAGACGGGGATTTAACCTACAACCAACGCGTTGATAGTCGCAGTTCTACTCAGAGAATTGGCTTACAAAATACCTCAATACTTGCCCATTTAAATAAACACTCGCCCACCGCTTTTACAGTGATACAGCTTCTTGTTTGTTTACAAAAAACAAACAAACACACATTGGGTCTCGCTCGTCGTGGGTGAGATATATTTACTTAAGTCCTTTACCCAAAGAGCGGGGCTGTATATACATATATATATATATATATATATATATATATATATATATATATATATATATATGTGTGTGTATATATATATATATATATATGTATATATATATAGTAATTTATAAAAAAAATATATGTTGCAATTGAGTAGGGAGTTGGGCAGCACTTGAATTTCTGCATGCCAGTACAGTTGGGGACCCAGGGACCGGGCAGGACATTCCAAAGTCTAGCACTCCTGGGGAAGAAACTACTAGAGTAGAAGGCTCTCTTACATCTAGGGATGCCTACTGTGTAGGGGTGAGATTTAGCTGCTCGTCAGGTTTGTCGGGGGTATATACGTCGAGGGGGAACAAGTGCTTGCAGTTCGTCAGAGCATTCACCGTTAAATTACTTGTAGAAAAAACAGAGGAGTGCAACGTTTCGTCGAGTGGACAGGGGATGAAGTTTAGATGACAGTTCAGGACATATCAGATTGACGACTCTCTTTTGAACCTTGTATAGCTCGTATTATAAGCTCTATCTCCTATTTGATTTTATCGAGCTTTTACATCTGGCTGAGATAACTTTATAAATATTAATTCTTTAATATTTACAATATACTTTAATTTTACCATCTTGGATCATTTTGGTAAATTTAATTGTAATTTTTATTTTATTATAAGCTCCCTTTTTGGTTGAGCGTTTTATTCTCTCCAGATATGTTTGAAAAGGGACACATTCCTCAGTCTGCCAAAAATATCCCTATTTCTACCCAACAAGAATATATCCACAAATTTGTTCTCGCTTTGAACACTTTCCTAAAGAATAAAAGTTGGAAGGCTTATCACCATGACTTAAGCATTAAAAATAAACTTAAAGCACCTATTTCCTCTGAAGACCAACTTCACCCAGAAATCTTTACAAATTAACACCCTATCAACTCTCATAGAGAACAAAAGAAATTCGAAAGAATTGCTGCCAAACTTCATGGATTAAAAACCACTGCCCACCCCAAATACAATCCTTACCTCTAGGAGTTTGAGGATTCCATGTTAAATTTAATCAAAAAAATTAAATTAAAGAAATAAAAACACCATTATAATCCGGTTACTCGAAAAATAAATAATTTTGCCGAAAAAGTTAAAAAGAATAAACATATATTCGTCCCTGCTGATAAGACAAAAAATTATTATAAACTTGACTATCCTACATATAAAAAAAAACTTTTGTATAAAGAATTTAATAAATCCTATAAAATACTCCCGCCTAAGAGTTTCGATTCCATTTATTCTGAAGCTAAACTTTTACTTACTTCAATGAATATTCATAACTTCACCGAAATAATTTCTCCGGGTACCCCTAGATTAACCCTCAAGGATCATAAAACTAATTTCCATGAAACCCCTTCCATCAGCTTGATCTGCCCATCTTACTCTGATTTAGTAGCTGTAGCAAAAATATCTTAGATAGAATCATCCCTTCTATTAAAGAAAAAGTAAATTTCCCTCTTTGACTAAATTCAGATTCCGTAATTAATTGGTTTGTCTCCCTTAAAAATAAACACCTCCTTAACTTCATAAACTTTGACATCCAAAATTATTATCAATCAATTTCTCCGAGCCTTTTAAATAAGCCTCTTACCTTTGCTAAAAGAAATTCTGACTTAACTAATTTAGAAATTAAATTAATTCTCCTAGCGAGAAAGTCCCTTATACATTTTAACAATAAGTTTTGGACTAGAAATGGCACCCCTAATAAATTTGACATTTTGATAGGATTCTGACTCTGCAGAAGTTACCGATTTAGTGGGACTCTTCTTACTGAAAGAACTTAAATACCACTTTAAAAATATCCAAGGGGGTCTTTATAGAGAGGACGCCCTTTTTACTACAACAGCCAGGCCAAGAGAGTACAACAAAAAAAAATTAAAAACTTACATAACTTCTTCAATAACTTTGGTCTTCCCATAATTATCGAACCAAACAAAAAACCTTCACATTTTCTATGTTACACTTAATCTTAACACCGAAACTCATAGCCCCTATCGTAAACCTAATATTACGCTTTTATACGTCCATAAATCTTCTAACCACCCCAACTCAATTATAAAATCTATAGTACAAAACCGTCTCTAGGAGAATTTCTGCTGAGGGCCCTTATAAATACTGACTTTTCTACCACCGAACATAGTTCCTTATAAATACTGGCTTTTCTACCACCTTACATAGTTCCTTATTAATACTGGCGTTTCTACCACTGTGAATAGGGTCCTTAAAAACACTGGTGTTTCTACCACCATACATTGGTTCCTTATAAATACTGACGATTCTACCACCGTACATAGGGTCCTTATACATACTGGCGTTTCTACCACCGTACATAGGGGCCTTATAAATACTAGCGATTCTACCACCGTACATAGGGTCCTTAAAAACACTGGTGTTTCTACCACCATACATTGGTTCCTTATAAATACTGACGATTCTACCACCGTACATAGGGTCCTTATACATACTGGCGTTTCTACCACCGTACATAGGGGCCTTATAAATACTAGCGATTCTACCACCGTACATAGGGTCCTTAAAAACACTGGCGTTTCTACCACCGTACATAGGATCCTTATAAATACTGGCATTTCTACCACCGGGCATAGGGTCCTTATACATACTGGCGTTTCTACCACCGTACATAGGATCCTTATAAATACTGGCGTTTCTACCACCGGGCATAGGATCCTTATAAACACTGGCGTTTCTACCACCATACATAGGATCCTTATACATACTGGTGTTTCTACCACCGTACATAGGGCCCTTATAAATACTAGCGATTCTACCACCGTACATAGGGTCCTTAAAAACACTGGCGTTTCTACCACCGTACATAGGATCCTTATAAATACTGGCATTTCTACTACCGGGCATAGGGTCCTTATACATACTGGCGTTTCTACCACCGTACATAGGATCCTTATAAATACTGGCGTTTCTACCACCGGGCATAGGATCCTTAAAACACTGGCGTTTCTACCACCGTACATAGGGTCCTTATACATACTGGCGTTTCTACCACCGTACATAGGATCCTTATACACACTGGCGTTTCTACCACCGTACATAGGGTCCTTAAAAACACTGGCGTTTCTACCACCGTACATAGGATCCTTATAAATACTGGCATTTCTACCACCGGGCATAGGGTCCTTATACATACTGGCGTTTCTACCACCGTACATAGGATCCTTATAAATACTGGCGTTTCTACCACCGGGCATAGGATCCTTAAAAACACTGGCGTTTCTACCACTGTACATAGGGTCCTTATACATACTGGCGTTTCTACCACCGTACATAGGGTCCTTATAAATACTAGCGATTCTACCACCGTACATAGGGTCCTTAAAAACACTGGCGTTTCTACCACCGTACATAGGATCCTTATAAATACTGGCATTTCTACCACCGGGCATAGGGTCCTTATACATACTGGCGTTTCTACCACCATACATAGGATCCTTATAAACACTGGCGTTTCTACCACCGGGCATAGGATCCTTATAAACACTGGCGTTTCTACCACCGTACATAGGATCCTTATAAACACTGGCGTTTCTACCACCGTACATAGGATCATTATACACACTGGCGTTTCTACTACCGGGCATAGGTTCCTTATACATACTGGCGTTTCTACCACCGTACATAGGGTCCTTATAAATACTGGCGTCTCTACCACCGTACATAGGATCCGTAAAAACACTAGCGTTTCTACCACCGGGCATAGGGTCCTTATAAATACTGGCGTCTCTACCACCGTACATAGGATCCTTATAAACACTGTCGTTTCTACCACCGTACATAGGGTCCTTATACATACTGGTGTTTTTACCACCGTACATAGGATCCTTAAAAATACTGGCGTTTCTTCCACCGTACATAGGATCCTTATAAATACTGGCGTTTCTACCACCGGGCATAGGATCCTTATAAACACTGGCGTTTCTACCACCATACATAGGATCCTTATACATACTGGTGTTTCTACCACCGTACATAGGGCCCTTATAAATACTAGCGATTCTACCACCGTACATAGGGTCCTTAAAAACACTGGCGTTTCTACCACCGTACATAGGATCCTTATAAATACTGGCATTTCTACCACCGGGCATAGGGTCCTTATACATACTGGCGTTTCTACCACCGTACATAGGATCCTTATAAATCCTGGCGTTTCTACCACCGGGCATAGGATCCTTAAAAACACTGGCGTTTCTACCACCGTACATAGGGTCCTTATACATACTGGTGTTTCTACCACCGTACATAGGGTCCTTATAAATACTAGCGATTCTACCACCGTACATAGGGTCCTTAAAAACACTGGCGTTTCTACCACCGTACATAGGATCCTTATAAATACTGGCATTTCTACCACCGGGCATAGGGTCCTTATACATACTGGGGTTTCTACCACCGTACATAGGATCCTTATAAATACTGGCGTTTCTACCACCGGGCATAGGATCCTTAAAAACACTGGCGTTTCTACCACTTTACATAGGGTCCTTATACATACTGGCGTTTCTACCACCGTACATAGGGTCCTTATAAATACTAGCGATTCTACCATCGTACATAGGGTCCTTAAAAACACTGGCGTTTCTACCACCGTACATAGGATCCTTATAAATACTGGCATTTCTACCACCGGGCATAGGGTCCTTATACATACTGGCGTTTCTACCACCGTACATAGGATCCTTATAAACACTGGCGTTTCTACCACCGGGCATAGGATCCTTATAAACACTGGCGTTTCTACCACCGTACATAGGATCCTTATAAACACTGGCGTTTCTACCACCGTACATAGGATCCTTATACACACTGGCGTTTCTACCACCGGGCATAGGGTCCTTATACATACTGGCGTTTCTACCACCGTACATAGGGTCCTTATAAATACTGGCGTCTCTACCACCGTACATAGGATCCGTAAAAACACTGGCGTTTCTACCACCGGGCATAGGGTCCTTATAAATACTGGCGTCTCTACCACCGTACATAGGATCCTTATAAACACTGTCGTTTCTACCACCGTACATAGGGTCCTTATAAATACTGGTGTTTTCACCACCGTACATAGGATCCTTAAAAATACTGGCGTTTCTACCACCGTACATAGGGTCTTTATAAATACTGCGCTTTCTACACCGTACATAGGGTCGTTATTAATACTGACTTTTCTACCACAGTGAAAACAAAATTCTCTCTGCGCTTGTATAATATCAGGTGAAATACCCAGAAGCAGATCTATGCAAACGTATTTCCACGCAACTACTTCAATTCAATTCATAACATAATCAATTTCAAATTCAATGAATTGGATCCTGTTATCAATCATCCTGATAAATATTTAAACGATACATTCTACCTATCATTCTCATTTAGGTTCTCTTTCTTTTCACTTCCAACCTTTCTTTCTCATTAACTTCTATTCTCGGGTGTCAGTAAGAAAAAATAGATGCGCTGACGTATAAAGTAGCTTCAATAAGTTTCCATTTCTTTTTATTAGATTCACTTTTATTGGTAGTACATAGAAAATCTAGTCTCCTTCGAAGTAATCTCTTCCGGCTGCAATGCACTTTATTTATGGTTCCAACAACTTCTGGTGGTCCCTATGGAAGTACTCTTGTGCGAGCATGTCAATGATTTTCAGCAAAGTTCCTTTCATCCCAATTGTCTCTTAAAGGCAGACTCTTAAGTCTCCCTTGAGCTTAGGGAAATAGTTACAGAAAGCAAGATCAGGACTATAGTGAAGGTTATAAACCGTTTGGATGGCATGTCCATCTGGGTCAAATAATCTGTGACAAAGATGGAATACCCTTGGGATAAATTTCGTGCAAATATTCCGCATCTTCAGTTCCTTGCGAATAATAGTGTGTACAATTCCAACACTGACAGCAAACTGTTCATTTATTATCTCTAGTGATGGTACTTGTCCATAAAATTCTTTATTTGCCCAATAAACTGTGGTGTTTTGACTTCCTTACTCGTCCAACAATTATTCCTCAGAGACGCGCTGCTTTCCTTGAATCTCTTATGCCACTAAAAAACTGATGCCCAATTCACGTACAATGGTACAAAAACAGTCTAAACGATTCCATACGTTTCTGTGGCGTTTTTCCAAGTTTAAAACAGAATTTTATTGCATATTGTTCTTTGAGCATGTCTTTAAATCCAGCTTACAATTTTGACAATCACCAGCTGTGACAATTAGGGTGTATACCAGTTCCTGCTGTATCTGTCCATTTTAACCTGAAAATCATAAAAGCGGGTAAATCATCTCATGAGATGTACAGCAATAACACTGAATTTGCAAGATCTATAATAATTTTAAATTCCTATTATTAAAAAAGTCTGGAAACTTATTGAAGGCACCCAGTATTTCAATCAGACGCTATCAATTTCGGACCGGCGTTACGTATATAAAGGTGGCGTTCAGTCACATTTAAGACTTAAGATTTCCGTGATAAAACGCGCAGATTAAATAGACGCAACTTATTTCAGATACGCTCGTACCTCTTAAGCAAATGCGTATTACGTCAGTAAGTCTGCCCAACTAGCAATCCATCACGTGAATAAAAAAAAATATTCCGTCACAGAACATTTGCCTGTTTCGCTTTTTAACTATCATTAATCTGGTATAGGGTCCTTATTCTATGCCATGATAGCATTTATCATAATTAAACTTCGGTCTGCTTCAAATGTTTTGATCCTAAACTGCCTTCAAATTTATTTACAGTTGTCTGTAATTTTGTAATATTTTTCATTCTTCAAAATTCAAATATTTATAAGAGCTGAATACCGTGACAAATTATTCCGTCAGACAAGAGAGGGTCGGTTATCAAGTGCAATTTCGTGTCATCCCGACCCAAATCAATGCATCATTATCTCATAGTGAATGTTGACATCATACAGAGATTTGTCTTGTACTTTCTCCTCGTCTTCTACTCCTACAATATGATTGTTATTTATATTACTATTATTTGTGTTACTAAAAGCATAGATAGATAGTAGTAGTAGTAGTAGTAGTAGAAGTGAAAGTATTAATATATTCTGATTAATAAAAGTCATTATTAATGATCGCTCGCTGTTTACAACAAGTGGTGTCCCCAGGAAATAGGAGTGACAGCAGGTGTTCACATATGTCGAGCAGCGTCCGTGTAGCTTTTATTTCTCGTTTGTAACGGCCCTTAGTCTTCCCTGAAATCTGCATGAAAATAAGTCTCCCAAGGATTCCTATGTTTGGATAATAGTCTTTTGTATACTCGAGGAGTTCATATTATTTACGTATGTCTTATATATATATATATATATATATATATATATATATATATATATATATATATATATATATATATATATATATATATATATATATATATATATATATATATATATGTATGTATATATGTGTATGTGTGTGTGTTTGTGTGTGTGTGTTTGTGTGTATGTGTGTGTGTGTTTGTGTAGGTGCGTGTGAAAAATATATATGTATATATATATATATATATATATATATTTCATAGACACATTTGTGTGTGTGTAATATATGTATATGTACATACATATACATATATTAATTAAATTAATTAAGTAAATATGTTTTTCACCGTTGCTAAAGTTTCTCTAATCATATTTTATTAACTCTTTGTATGTATATATATATATATATATATATACATACCTATATACATACATATATATATATAAATATATACACACACATATATATACATGTTATATATATATGTATATATATGTATATATATATATATATATATATATATATATATATATATATATATATGCACAAAGAGTTAATAAAATATGTTTAGAAACACTTTAGCGACGGTGGAAAACATTTCATTTTAATAAGAAAAAGACACGAAATGGATTGTCCTTAATCCACGGAGTTTCAAAAGAAAAACTTTCCTTCTCATCAGAAGGGAGGAATTAGCAAAATGGGGATCCACGTTTTGCTTACAAAGTATTTAATGAAACTGCAAGTGAGCCATAGAGCGTACTTGCTAAAAGTTAAAAAACAGAATGGGGAAAAAATGGAAAATTAATTCACGTGAATGGATGTTCGATTACAGAGTGGAAGATCAAAGTAGGATAACATCCAAAACAGTTTTCAACATTTATAACATATTTAAGTTTACTATTTTGTATTATCTTTGTAAAATTTACTGTAATTCATTTTTCATATGCATATACATATATATATGTATGTATGTATATATATATATATATATATATATATATATATATATATATATTATTATTATTATTATTATTATTATTATTATTATTATTATTATTGACCACCTTCTTCCAATTACGGGATTTCCTTGGATTTTACTTGTACAAATGGAAATTCTTTTAATTTTCTTGAAGTTTTACATTTGGATTTTACCGTCACTGGATTTGTTTATTTTCCACCAGACTATCCATTCACGTGTAATCACCTTTTTCTTCACCATATTCCCTCTGCTTCACTTTTTTGTTATCCAGTAAGATCTTTGACTTACTTGTTGTTTCATCAAATACTTTTGCATGCAAAATCCGCTTCCGCATTTTATTAATTCCTACCCTCTGATGAGAAGGAGTGTATTTCTTCGAAACTCCGCGGATTAAGGACTATCCATTTATCTAGTGTTTCCTTTTCAGATTAAATGTTTTTAACTAATTTCAGTGTTTTTTAAAATATTTTATTAACTGTTTGGTCATATTATAAGCTCTATTCTTCTATTTGGTTTTATCGAGCTTTTATATCCGGCTTAGATAATTTTATAAATATTAATTCTTCACTATTTTAAAATACTTTAATTTTACCATCTTGGATCATTTTGGTAAATTTAATTGTAATTTTTATTATATATATATATATATATATATATATATATATATATATATATATATATATATATATACATTATATACCAGTGAAATCAATGGTATTTAATCATTTTTGATCAGCATAAAAATGCGGTGGTCGGGTCATCATGTGCGAATTGACGACTCAAGTGTCCCTAACCAACTTTTTTATGGGCAACCGACACATTCTTGCCGCCGAATAGGGCGTCCCCTGTTTCGTTACAAAGATAAACTAAAAGTCAACCTGAAATGTTGTGGAATTTCTCTGGGTTCCTAGGAGAGTGCAGCAGGGGATCGCAGAGAATTGACGACGATGTGTTTTCTAGGGACCAAAGAATAGCCGCCTTTCTCATAGGGACGCACTTCGTGCAAATATGAATGCAGAACTCCAGAAAAGTCCACCAAAAAATGAATATGTATGCTACTGTGTTTTCAAACCATGCAGCTAAGCAGAGTTATCTGTTCACTCGAGATGGCATCTTTGACCGACGAGCATATGCAAGTGCACCATCCGCAGAGGAGTGTGCAAAATAGGGTTATAATTATACATGCAGTGTCACAGATCTTAGGAGCTGCTGAAGATTGCATACTGAACCCTCAATCATCGTCTTCGATCAGAGAATTCACCATATATATATATATATATATATATATATATATATATATATATATATATATATATATACTAGCATTTCCGCCGACGTTGTCCGGGGCTTTGGAAATGTATGTTAAGCAACAACAAAAAAAAAAGAAGCGGTCAATTTTTTTACACTTTGGTTCCTATTATGATCCCATGACATTTATTGTTATGGGCTCAAATCAAGTTATTAAGTTAGATCCATGTTCAAGGAACCTCTGTCTAAAATTTCAAATGTTTAGACCAAAAATTGGCGGAGGAGTTTGATAGAGTTCCCAAAGGTCAAATCGTTGAACTTTGACCCCTTAACAGCGAAATTAATTGCTGTGTATAAAATTTCGAGTCTGTAGACTAAAAATTGACAGAGTTAATGCGTAGGACAATGTAAACACACAGACATACAGACAGACACGTTCACTTTTATATATATATACTAGCATTTCAGCCCGGCGTTTCCCGGGTGTTTGTAGGTGTATGTTGGGCAAAAATAAAAAGTAGTAGTAGAAAGGCAGGCTCGAACCCGTACCGCAAAGGAGGAAAATAACGGGGGGGAAAAACCTTACGTCTTTGCTGTTACGATCATGGCCAAACAGGAAGTGACGTACGTTTTAATTAAGGCTAGACAATCGAAAGTAGAGGATGACTTTCGAAAATATCTGTGAAAAAATTTGTTTTCATTATTGTTGTCCGTTGTATTTTTACAGTCATTCCTCTGATTCCAATTTCACCAATTCTTTTTTCAAAGATCTTCGGGATTATTTCTAGTGCTCCTACTATTATAGGTATTATTTTGATTTTCTTCATCTTCCATATTTCTTTAAGCTCTCTGGCTAGCTTTGTGAATTTGCTCCGTTTCTCCTTTTTTTTCTGATATTTACCCTGTGGTCAGCTGGAACAGCAAAGTCTGGGATTTGACACGACTTTTCTTTCTTGTTAATTATTACGACATCTGGTTTTCTTGCTTGAATGAGTTTATCAGTTTGTATGTCCATATCCCATAAGACTTTCTGATTCTCGTTTTCAAGTACGGTTGTCGGCTTATGTTTGCACCACTTATCTGTGCGGTCGAGCTGCAGTTGTTTGCATAAACTTTCAAGTGTACTAACCTTCCCACTTGGTCGTGCCTGTTCTTGTATTCCTTTTGGGCCAGTTTGCATTCATAGTTTATCGTCTCGTCTCTTTGTCCACAGAGTCTGTATTTGCTGTTTTCTTGTGTTTTTTCGATCTTTTCTTTGATGTGCTGGTTTTTATCGAGTTGTCTTGTGTTGCAGTTATTAGGGATTCAGTTTCTCAGCGTATGTGTCCATTTCGCATCCAGCTACAAGTGTTTTTGTTATTTTCATCTTTTGTAATCCTTATGAATCTTCCGTGGAGTTGTTTCTCTTCCCATTTTTCTTTTCTTGTCTTATACTTTGTCTGTCTGTTTTCTGTTTTATAGATTGTTTCAGTGTCTCTCGCTGTTATGATTATCTTTCCAGTGTTTTGAATTATGTATTTTTCTATTTCTTTTTGGTATCATTCACACAGACTTCTATACCAACCATTCTCCTCCGACCGTCTTTCCTTTTTGCGAAGAGTCGGTCAACATCGTCCTTCGGATGTAGTGCGTTGTGCATAGTCATGCATTTCCTGATCTTCTGATCGAGGTGTCTCAGTTCTTCTTTAGTCCACCCTATAAACAGTCCAGAGTATCTTATTAGTGATACTGCACATGTATTTATGCCTTTTATTTGCTTTCTCCTGTATTATCATTGTTATTATTATTATTATTATTATTATTATTATTATTATTATTATTATTATTGTTATTATTGGTATTATTGTTATTATTATTGTTGATATTATTATTATTATTATTGTTATTATTATTATTATTGTTGTTGTTATTATTATTGTTATTATTATTAATATTATTATTATTATTGTTATTATTATTATTATTGTTGTCGTTATTATTATTGTTATTATTATTATTGTTATTGTTATTATTATTGTTATTATTATTATTGTTGTTGTCGTTGTTGTTATTATTATTGTTATTATTATTATTGTTATTATTATTATTATTATCATTATTATTATTATTGTTATTATTATTATTGTTATTAGTATTGTTATTATTATTATTGTTATTATTATTGTTATTATTATTGTTATTATTATTGTTATTATTATTATTATTCCTATTATTATTATTGTTATTATTGTTATTATTATTATTGTTATTATTATTATCATTATTATTATTATTATTATTATTATTATCATTACTATTTTTGTTATTATTATTATTGTTAATATTATTATTATTATTGTTATTATTATTGTTTTTGTTATTATTATTATTATTGTTGTTGTTGTTGTTATTATTATTATTGTTGTTGTTGTTGTTATTATTATTATTATTATTATTGTTATTATTATTATTGTTATTATTATTATTGTTATTATTATCATTATTGTTGTTGTTATTATTATTATTATTATTTTTATTATTATTATTATTATTGTTGTTGTTATTGTTATTATTGTTGTTGTTATTGTTGTTGGCTCATATGGAGCGTTCACACAAGTCATCAAAGATCTGATTAAAAACATCTGGTATTCTAAGGAAGCTGAGTGACAACAAGTCTCCCCAGACGTCCAGCTACCTCCACCTCCTTCGACAGCATTTGCAAATAAATTTACGTCATCGCAACAGCCTTTTACCATTGATTTCTCAGCGGCCATTGGTCTTTACTGGAATTTGAATGGCACTTAGCCTCCCCAAGATCCCAGTTCTCTTCACGCTTGTCCAGCGGAGGTCTGGTAAGCGCTCTCCTCGGTCTTTCCATCCTCCTTGGCCCTTCTAAGGTCTTTGCTATCACTTTGGGGGTAATGAGACAATGGGAGAGGATACGTGATGGGGATGTAGGACTTGTAGCTATGCAGCTTCATTGTTCTTCATTCCCTGCAACGCTTCTTCATTATATTGGATTCTTGTATTATTATCCGCATTCAAGGGTGTTCCTTAATATTTCAGCCGTTTCATCATCGTTAGCCGTTGTATGTTTGCAGCCATTCCTCTGATTCCAATTTCTCCAATTCATTTTTCAAAGTTTATTTTGAAATTGTTGTTAGTGCTCCTACTATTATAGGTACTATTTGGATTTTCTTCATCACCCATTTTAACTCTCTGGCTCGCTCTGTGTATTTGCTCCGTTTCTACTTTTCACCCCGTGGTCAGCTGGTACAGCAATGTCTACGATTTGACAGGATTTTTCTTTCTTGTTAATTATTACGACATCTGGTATTCTTGCTTGGATGGGTTTGTCCGTCTATATGTCCATCTCCCATAAGATTTTGTGGTTCTACTTTTCGAGTAATGTTGCGGGTTTATTATTATTATTATTATTATTATTATTATTATTATTATTATTATTATTATTATTATTATTATTATTGTTATTATTATTATTATTGCATAATAATGTCAATAAAATAAAAGGGAAACCATCTTTAGATCATGGTATTTCAAAGCTAAATACTTCTCACAGGAAGAGGAGAAAAACAGCCTTGTACAAGAGTAATAGCAAAAAGGCAACACATTCATATACAATGAAGGCTTGAAATTGTACAGTTTATGGAGAGAAGTAATGTAATGTTCTAAAAAGGCTGTCCCTCATTTTCCTGTCACTCGTTGCAATGATAATATGATAAAGTTCTAAAGCAACTTTAATCTTTTTCTTCATACTTTTTTCTTTAGAAAAACAGGAAAGGGAATTAATAATTGAGCGTGTCAAAATAAGTTGGTTATGTATTGCACGGTGACTTGAGACACATGCAAGTAACCGTCCAATACACAATAACTATATATATATATATATATATATATATATATATATATATATATATATATATATATATATATATATATATATATTCTAAATAATCTCACCCGCTACTTAATTGGCTGAAAAAATGCGAGGCTCCCTGTTTGTAAATACGCGGTTTGAGCACTATAAAAGTGGAGGACGAATGTTTGTTTAAAATAGAGATGTGTCGAGAGTATTTGCGGGCAGCGCTGCCATGCGTCGATGGGTAGAACTGCAGACTGTCAGCGCGAAGGTTCTAGGTTCAATCATCGGTTTGGGAGAGGCCCTAGTCTAGCGGCACTGATAAATTGTGATACAATGAAACAGTACTGTATGTCGACGACTACAAATACATATATAATCATTGTTGTTCAAAGCTATATATATATATATATATGTATATATATATATATATAGCTTTGCACAAAAATCATTAAAAAAGTAAAAAGCCATATAAAAAATATATGATTTTCTATTTGTTATTAAGAAATAAATATTCATTCATAAAACATGCTTTACAATGACAGTCTTTTCTGGATTGGAATTTCAATTTTCTCAACATTTTGCCACAATTTCCCAATAATTATACACTATATTTTATTCATAGCAACAAAAACATTATTTTATTTCTTGATTAATTTTTCATTGAATTATCTTTGTAATAACAGAAACCATATATTTTTCATAAACATAATTAGTCCATGTTTGCGCGAAAAAAATAGATCAAATATCACGAACCTTTCTTTCGGCGCCTTCCGCCGTTTTTTCGTAAACTGTCTGAAATATTTCGACGGAAGTACACTTCTCATTCTTATGACGAAAATACTTTCGCGTGAAAATGCACGGTAAAATACGACAATTCACTCTGCAGACGTATATAACATTTATAATGTGAATGGAAGTAGGGGAGCATTTATTATTTTTTGTTTAAAATGTGTATTATAAAGGAATTAGTATGAGAGAAAAAAATGAAATAATTACCAATAGCTTAAAAATGTGTTAAGCATGTTACAAGGTAATGTGAGAGGAATGAATGAATAGAGTGTAAAACTTTCTGCTATATTCTTTGTGAAACACTTTATTTGAAAGAAGCAGCTTTTCGGAATAAATGTAATATTTTTGAAATGTTATAGTTTATTGAAATATACTCTAAGAAGTGCTTTAAGTGCGAAAACTTTGTTAGGTAGTGTTCATTTATTTTGCTGTTGAAACTGTAGATGCAAGGTAAATTTGAAATCAATTTACGAATATAGAAATGTTTTTTAAATACATACATACGTTTCTATTTTGAAAATATATAAATACTTGTATTAATTCTTTTTCTATCCTTTGCAAATAAATCAAATTTTAGTATGTTATTATGGATGATAACGACTACGAGTTGTACAAAATTTCAGCTTTTCACAGTTGTTATTTCTAACAGATATTAGGTTTTAAAATTGTGTTCCTTAGTTTTAGACCCTATTGTATATAAATGTTGTTTCAAACTGCATTGTGATAGATTGCTAATCCGACAGACAGCACATTTTATAGATATGCATTGAATAATGAAGGAAATACGAATCTCGGAAAATCGAATATGTACACAAGCTTGGGCTTTTCTGATCAATTATTAAAAATAATTGATTGGTTTGTATTGAAATTGGAATGAATGGTTTCGATAAAATATTTAAGATAGCAATCGAACTACGAACACTTTGTGTGAAAACATTCGTTGAATTATGGGAACACAGAAGCAACAATGGCTGTGAATAATCCTTCAACAAACTGCGCTTTATGTTGTAACATAGAATGCGGTATGAATAAACAATGGATTGACCACCAACGGCGATCAAGCTTTCTTTCCAATGCGAGATGAGCAAAATGGCGGCTTCGTCTTGAGCGAGTGAAAAAGATATCAGCTCAAAGGCGCCAAGGAAGACATTCAGAAAGTTGTATTTTTTTACAAAATGAGCAGAAAGTATGAGACGTTAAGAAAATTAAAATACAATTAATTAAACGCAAATAATAATTTAAAAAAAAATTTCGTAAAGATTTCGTTTCGTATATGTATTTTTATGGAGTACTTAATACCAAATTAAATTATATAATTAAAAATATACTTCAACTCCGATTTACTCCTAATTTTAACCAAATTTTGTGTAAATATGTTTGCGCATTCTAATATATATTTTATGAACATTTAATTGTAAACTATGTTTTTACATGTCTTAAACCAAACTTGTTATATTTAGACATTGAGAGCATTGCCATGACTGCTGCGAAGAGGGTGGGCTCTCTCTACAGTGCTAGAAAGCAACTCACGTCTTAATGTATACTATAACTCTACAAGGCCACCATTCGCCCATGTATGTAGTATTATTGTCTCGTTTTTGCTGGTGCATCAGCTACTACTATCCCACTCCTGGACAGGGTTCAAAAGGGAGTCGCCAACCTGATAGGTCCTTAACTGTCATCTAAGCCTCAGCTTCTGTCCCATCGATGAAATGTTGCATACCTCTGCCTGTTCTACAAATATTTTAATGGTGAACGCTTTGACGAAACACACCGTAAATACACCGACAAACACTTACATCCCAACCCAACACAGTAGAGGTCCCTAGGTGTAAGAAAGCCTTCTACTACAATAGTTTCTTCCCCAAAACTGCTAGACTTTGGAACTCCCTTCGTGGGCTCTGCTTTCCCAAATGTACTGACAGGCAGAAGTTCAAGTGTAATGTGAACAGCCATCTTGCTGCTCAGCTTCCTACATAAAATCCCTGCAACTTATGTCCCCGATAGTAGCCGCCTACATCAAAGTGGTACTGTGTCTTGGTTGAGGTGTAAATGGAAAAAAGTTCATCTGAAAAATCGATACACTTTATAGGAAATAGAGGAAGTTCATTAGTTGTAAGCTTTGTTTTATATCACTAACTAGTAGGGTTTGGGAGAATGATCGATTTTCATGTATTTTCTCAGTGTGTGTTTCTAAGGAACTGTTTTCTTTCTCGCGTTAATCTTGTGTCATGTTTTCTCTTGTTTTCTATGCATCCCGACGATCCGACAACACTCAAAATATATGCAGATGATCTGTAGCTATGTATGTATATAGAATCACATGCCAAATCACTTTCTGGTCTTTTCTTGTAGAATTCAGTATGATTTTTAGAAATAGTATTACTTTCGAAAATTTCATGGACAATCTTACTGATGTGACTGATATTATAGTGATTAAAAAAGTTTTAAAGCAAAATCAAACCCTCGAATGTTGGTAGACTACTGATGGAATATGAAAGAGGAGATGGCACCAAAAGCAAGAATCTTAAAGTCCACATAATCTTTTAAATTGTGAATTCTGTGTTTTTGACTTATAACTAACTAGCTGGGGTGGGGGGGGGCACTCGGCTATGCCCAGGTGGGCAATACGTTTAAATATGATATTTCAAGTTATCCAGATTCTACATATATCATTATAGTATCGTGATTTCAAAAGTAAAAAAAAAAAAAAAATTTAAGTGTCAGCAACTTGAATCGAAACCGAAACTGTAGTATTCAAAGCTAGTGACGTTACCACTTTACCAATGTGACATGCTTACAAAGTAGGTAAAAACTAAAACTAAACTAAGAGGAATGTACTAAATGCATATCGATTTTTTTTCAATTTGGACCGATTTTTGACTACTTTAAAAGTTTTTGACTGGCTACATACCCTTTAAAAATGGCTCGTAAAATGTATAATCATTGTAGACCCCCTGCGCTTCGCTGAGACTTTTAGTTTCGGAGGAGATAAAGTGTGAAAATATAGAGCTTTTTTCTATGGGGGCAATTTCTGGTTGTAGCTTTTTAAATACTATAATTGGAATACCGTCAGGGTCAGTTGCTTTACTGGAATCAAGATTCTTGATTAGCTTGGCGACCTCACGCAGAGACATTTGTATGTTGCCTAGCGTATTGTGTGTTGTAGGAGGAAATATAGCTTTTTATATAGCAGATTATAATGAAATATAATCCATAGCAGATTAAAACGGTGCCTAATCTATAAGAACAAATGTAATACATTGAATTATGTCTTATATGGTATTTTTTTACATGGAGGTCACCACTTATCAAGGCCCGGAAGCCACTCGGGGATAAGGGTTATTGCGTGTACAGTAATCAATGGGATATTTTCGTAGTAATCATTAGTATTGGAGATTTGATAAAGTGTCTTACTTAAGGGGCCGATTCATCAGGAATTTGTTTATGTTGAACTTGAAGACATCCACGTTGTAGTCAGGTGGGAAACAGGCAGACGGAAGAGAGTTCCACAGATATGTACATGTTTAAACCTTAAATGTGTTGCATAGTGTTATAGAGTCAACAAGGTTCGCCTCAATTAAACCTTCATTTTAATTTATCTGGTTTATATGCTAGTGTGTTTGCTTGCGTACTATACACAGACGCCAAACAGATTTTCGCCGGTGTAATGGAACAATAAGCCAGTATCATTTCAACGGAATATTAACCTGTTTATTCCCTTTCTAATGAGTTGTGTCTTGCGCGAGAAATGTAAATGTCTACGGTATCTCTTTCTTCGCTGTTTTGTGTAAGCGTTGAATTTCACAAAACGATCCTTATCAACACGGCCGATAAAATCCTACCTATAAAGGCCGGAGACCAGCAGATGTAGCCGACGTCAGTCAACCCTATTGGAGCCTTGATGTCAGAGCAACAACGTCAAATCAACCCATTAGTTTACACAGGGTGTTTCTATAGATTTATCGATCTAACAACCAGGGAACTTGATATGACCTTAAACTCAATCCGATTGGGAGGTCCCAGCTTACGGGCATTGGGGAGTGCGGTGCAACCCTGTTATTGCCGTTGCTCCCAGGCCAAAACTGACCAGGAGTGGTAGTACCTGTAAGGACCCCAACTATGGGTTAAATAGAAACCGACTTGAAAAAAAAAATATTTATATATTCTATTAAAAAAGATTTCTTCAAAATAACTGGATTCAGCATTAAATAAGCTGAAATGGATTGACATGCCGTAAAACAAAAAACAAGCAAACCAAACAACCAAACAGGTTGCCGTTCCCAGGACGTAACAATAGTTCAAGAAACGTCTTCACAACAGACCAAAGAACTCTCCTCAGCCAGCGATCATATTAAAAAGTAGGGAGTTGAGCAGCGCGGTGTTTATTCGCCTTATTTTTAAATGCTAACACGCTAGTATAGTAAGAAAAGCAGGAAACAGGGAAGGAATTTCAAAGTCTTGCAGTTCGAGAGACGAAAATATTGGAGTAAAAAACTGAAAATGTTTCAGGCTTCTATATCGAATTGCAACATGTTTGATCAGAAGATAGTATTTAAGTCGATTGGGCTGATGACGGATATATGGTGCCATTTCTATATATTTAGGAATAGATACTTCCTGTACCGTGCATATTTGACAAGCTTCTGGGCGTGACCTTTACTCCTGATCTGAAATGGAACACATACATCAAATCCGTTTCCCAGGTCGCTGGAAAAATGGTAGAATCTTAGTACCACTCCAGTAGATGTTTCACTCCTGATGCAATATTCTATAGGAGGGAAATGTTGTGCATTTCTCTCCTAATAATTACTTAAATAAACACAAAGCCAAACTATATTTAAGGGTATATTTAAAAAAGCGAGATTGTATCTCAAACTGGAGAGAAAGAACGAAGGTGTAAATGTCTGTTTGAAGGTGTCGTCTGCCATCAGACTGCAGTCGTAAACAAGTAGCAGTGGGAGGGGTGGGTGAGAAAGGTCTTATATGTCGCTTGCTGGCGTCTCTCTGGCGATCGCAGCTGAGATCCCAAAGGGCTAAAAATAGTCCTTAAGGGGAAAGCTCAAATCAATGCACCCTGCCAACTGATTGGTTAGTGTGGCCGAATCACTTTGGCACCGGGCATTGATCTGCTTATAGTAAATAGTATGTTAACTGCTACATTCTACTTATATAAAAGCCAAGTACTGGCAATGATAGGGCACTGTTGCCACAACAGAGCAGAAACTGCTAGAAGCAGCTTATCCTGCATTGACAGAGTTCAAAACAGACTTCGTAGCTTAGTGGGGTATGACCTTTTCTCTCCCCTGCAATCTCTTTCCCACATAAGAGACGTTGCGAGCCTGTCTTTGTGTTATCCTTATTTTCATAGAAAGTGCTCGACTGACCTTCAATCTATGGTACTCCCTCGTACAAACTTTTACGAAAAACACTCGTCTAACCAAAACCACTATCAATAATTTCCCCCATTCTTTATATGTGCCTAAATCTAAACGTAGGTTCCATGAACAAATCTTTATTCTTAGAACTGCACGCCTGTGTAACTTTCTTCCGTTTGCCTTCTTTCCAGCTGACTACAATCTGATTGTCTTCAAGTCCAACGTAAACAAGTTCTTGATGAACCACCCCACTAAATAATACACTTCACATCATTTCCACTTCTTATGTATACCCATAAACCCTTATCCTCGAGTGGCCTCCGGGTCTTTATAAGTTGAGACTCCTTTGTAAAAAAAAAAAAAAAATGAAAATATGAATCCTTATACTCTTATCCGGTCGAAGTATGTGTTTGCCTCAAACTTACAATATTTTAATATAATCAATGAGGGTGGCCATGTTAAAATATATATATATCGCCAGGTTAACAATTACGAATGTGAATGTTATTTTTTTTTCTAAAACTGTGTATATATTTTCAAGCCAGGTTGGATTTATTCGAAAAAAAATGCTACAATTATTTATTAATAGAAAGAAAAAAAATCGTATGTATAAATATGAAGAATGTCAGATCTCACGTGTATAATGCAACGCGAATTAAGTGATAAAAGTAAAAAACAGCCGGAAGTAAAAGACTCGATTTGAGAGTAATGTTTTTTCTATGGAAAGCGATCCAGAAGCAACTTGATGTAAGAAGCTGAAAAAACTACTTCAACGCCATAAACTTGTCAGTAATAAGCGTGACGTGGATAAGATTCTGACCCAGAAAACATCACTTCTTCTCCCTTTGTCAGAAACATGAAACTAAAAGACAAAATAAGGCACGCGAGAGTTACCATCTTAGTAACATTTTTATTAATTATAGTAGCGATTCTTGAACCTATGAATATGTTTTTTAATCTCGAAATGTAGACGGATCGGCATGGGGTATTTTCTAGCATTTATGTAAACTTACTTTATTTTATATATACACATATACATACATACATACGAGCCACATATACATACATACATACAGCCAGGGGAGCAAGCAACAGGAAAGGAATTCCAAAATCTTGCTATTTGAGTGAAGAAACTATTAGAATAGAAAACTTGCTGACAGTTGGGAACAACAACAGTGAAACAATGAGATATATATTGCTAAGTGGGTTTGTCGGGGATATATACGTCGAGGGGATACAAGTGAAACAAGTTCATCAGAACACATTCCATTAAAATATTTGTAAAACAGGCTCAGTGATGCAACATTGCGGCGATAAGACATATTAAAGTAGAAATATATAATGAGTAATAAAAAAAAAAGAATTGATTTAACCTGCCATTTGAATGAAGAAACTTGCAGGTAATTCGTTTTATATGTAGGTATATGCGTATATGTTTATATATGTATCTTCGAAACTCCGCGGATGAAGGACTACCCACTTTTTTGTGCTTCCTTTCTAAAATTAAATATGTTTTTAACTATTTTTCAAAGTGTTTTTGCATGCTTTATTAACTACTTTTTCTTACAGATATATATATATATATATATATATATATTTATACACACATATATATATATAGATATATAGATATATATAGCTCAACTGATAAGTTCTGATACAACGAAACAGTACTGTCTGTGGATGACTACTAAAGCCCTCTCCCTCTTTGGGGTGGGCATTGTCGCTAATATACTTTGCTTTGAAACCAATACGTACGTCGAGTCAGATAACCATTAGACCAGCTTACTACGTCTTTAAGAAAGTGTTTTCAAACCTACTCATTCTTAACATAAGGAAGCTATGATGTGAACGATTCGCGCATGCGCAGTCGTGAAATAGACGAGAAACAGATAAAACCCGATCACGGCTTCAAGTACCAATTTTATAATGTTGACCTTTTAACAGTGTTTTTTTTCCGAATAAAAACAAATTAAAACGTTTTCCACGTGTCTGAATACCCTATATACTAAATTTCAAGTCTGTAGAAAAAACATTCGTTGAGTATATAGGTTGAGAAGTGTGCTCACATGCATATATGACTTCTACAAAATTAATCTAATCTGAAAAATAAGATGAAAAAAAAAGCAATTCTGTTTGGCAACGCGCCGATGAGAATTATTCAAATTTGAAAAGACAACTTAACCTGCAAAATTTGCAAAATGGCGGTTCTCAATTCTATTTCGTTTTAAATAATCAAGCGTTCCATTTTCCCCGCCAGGAGACGCCATTTTTGTTTTTAGAATAAATTGAAATACATGTTAATTTGCCGCAGTAAATAATAACATCGTTGAATAGGAGTTATAATGCCCTTTATATTTCATTATTTCTGTTTTCAATGGCGGTCCTGAAAAGATGGAACGCAAATAGGAACCTCAAGTGGAGCATGTGAAAAGTGCCGCAAGATGTTCAAAAGAGGGATGTGATTTTGGATTTTGAAAAAGAAAACATTCAGTTTTGTTTTATTTTTAAGAAATCATGGAAGAAGGGGAAGTAACTGGAGGTGTCTTGAACCACTCTGCAACGCGCGCTATCCAACTCATCTTTCTACCTAATTAGAAAAAAAATCTCAGTAAATAGCAATGGACGTTTAAGCCTCTGGGTACAATATTTAAAGAGGAAAAAGGAACGAAATACATTAACTTGATAAAAATTATAATCATCAGTAATATTTTTTAAAGTAGAAATATATAATGGAGTAATAAAAAAAAGAATTGATTTAACCTGCCATTTGAATGAAGCAACTTGCAGATAATTCGTTTTTATTGACAGAAAGATAAGGATTGCTGAAATAAAATGCTTTAGGGCACTAACATGGGTCTACAATCAGAAACAGCCGGCGTTACTGGGGAAGAAAAGCGCCCTCTATATTAGAACTTTAATTTCGCTATGGATTCTTTTTGTTTGTTTTTTTGTTTTTTTTTACTCACGTTCACCCCTTATAAATAATATCGCCACGTGGACGTAAGGGACTACTATTTGGAGCCATGTCTAGGAAATATTAACAAGATATTTGTTTATATTACATTTAAACTTCTGCATATCAGTATAGCCAGGGAAACAAGCTACAGGAAAGGAATTCCAAAATATTGCTGTTTGAGTGAAGAAACTATTAGAATAGAAAACTTGCTGGCATTTGGGGGACAACAAGAGTGAAGCAGTGAGATTATATTGCTAAGCGGGTTTGTCGGGGATATATACGTCGACGGAATACAAGTGAAACAAGTTCATCAGAACACATTCCATTAAAATATTTGTAAAACAGGTACAGTGATGCAACATTGCGGCGATGAGACAGAGGCTGGTGCTTAGTTGATAAAATGGGGTGGATTAGACTTACAACTCTTTTATTGTGACTTTATCTAAGAGGGGGAGACTAGTGATGGATGCACCAGCTCAGATGTGGCAACATTACTCCATGATTGTGCGAACTGTTGCCTTGTAAAGGTACAGAATATTCTCAGGCGTGAATGGTCTTCTAGCTCGAAAGAGGGAACCCACTTTCTTTGCAGCATCTTTTGCAATGTCCTTTATGTATTTGTCCCAGTTCATATTGCCCGCAAATGTTAAGCCGAGGAGTTTCAAGGTGGAATTCTCAGGTAGGGTGCTATTTGTCATGGATATAGGGGATTGGAGAGGTGTCTTGGACAAGGGGCCTCTAAACCCCTGACCCCAAGCCAGATCCGGCCTGCAAAAGCCTTTATATCGATTCGCAGAGCTTTTATAGAAAATGTAAAAATATAAATATATTTTTTTAATGGAAAAGTGTGATAATACTGTGGTTGTATTGCATTAATTGTCTCTTTAGTGTTTATTATTTACCATAGTTTTCTCTTGTAAATAAAACCTTTACTACTGATAATTTCTTTTCATTTAGTCGTTCTCCTACTACAATTTTTATTTTCAATACTAAATGAAGAGAATACTTCGTCTTGATGTTTTCTTATTACAGCTAAGGTACCTAAAAAAATTTCAGACAAAATATTAGCAATCTCAAAAAGAGAATTCTCATATTCTTCTCCAATACCAGACACCTTTAAAATAATATTGGAAAGATGTAAATCTGTTAACGGTTGGTCAACTAAACGAAATTTTTAGTAGAAACCGATGATAGTAACACCTGTATAACGGTTACCGTTCACCAAAAAAAAACTCCAGTTGCAGTATACTGTAGAATACTGCGTCCCAGTGAAATTAATCAACATACAGTTGAAAAAGGAACAGCCGTCATTGTCGAAGTTCTATAAAATTGGCGTCATTTGAAAAAAAAAAACAGTTTCATTGAAAAGCAAAGCTAATAAGCTAAACAGTGTAAAGATGTCCATTTTTGTTTATTTTGGTTCAGCATTGCTTTATAATGTCAGTAGCGATGAGGATAATAGTTCCCATCTTGGCGCTTTCCAATTGTCCTTAGGGTTATCTTAATCCTTTCCTCAGTATTTTTAGTGTTTATTCTTTAAGTTTCTTATCTTTTCATGCTTGCCTTCAGAAGTTAGGACATGGTATTCTGGATTAGTATCCTTGCACACATATTTAACAGTTACGTTTTAACGAACCCAGCACGTTGTAGCCTCCGTATCAAGGAAAAGGAAAATGGTGAAAAAAACGTAAACCACTTGTTTTGTCTTGTAGCATAATTTTTTTTATATAAATGGTGATTCCAACAACACATTTTTCTAAATAGTTCACAGCTCATTTCTCCTCCTCCGGTCGCGTGTGACTTCTCTCCTCTGCCTTGACGTCTTGAACACGTGCATCTCTCATGACGTTTTGAACACGTCTTGAATAAGTGCTTCTGTGACGACCGTTCATGCCTCGGGCTTCACACCTCCGAACACTTCATCTTAAGACATGTTTGCTTTTAATGTCTGTTATGACGTCACATCGCACACTGGTTCGGTCATTTGCATATGATACTAAGCTAGCGTCAGCGGCTCTTTTAAAGTTTTTCCTATATCTTGTTTCAGAAGAGTTTTTTTCTCTTTGTTGGGTTAGGGGATGCTGTTCTTGTTCTCGCCAGCTATAGGAAATACTCTTTTTAAGCACCAAACACCAACTTATTTAGATTCATAGAACTACTGTTCTCATTTGGAGTGTGATTTTCACAACGTTTTGCTCTATATAACCTCCGACCTCCTCCAGGAGACCCTTGTCGAACCTGGGAAGGTTTCTATCGAACTCTGGAATTTGGACGGAATTTGGAGCTGAACCCTTTATTTTCGATATGAAGTAGGTAAAAAAGATATAGATTTTCAGATATACAGTATGCGCTTGTTCCGTCCGTTTAAGTATTCAGTTGACTTTGATTCTGTTGTGGATTGGGGTAAGAAATTCTTTCGTTTTATCATGTTAAGACTCAGCTCGCGTATTTCAATTGTAGGCGTGCCCCTTTTCCAACCTTAGATTCTCATGGATGGCTCCGTTCTTGAAGAGAAATTAACACTGAAGCTTCTTGGTGTGTCTTTCTCATCAAATCTTTATAAGATAGACCCATTATTCATTCTGCGTGAAATCAGTTTAGGTTATCAGCCAAGACCCATTCTTCTCATCCTTCACCTCTATTTAATTTACTTCTAGATTCTGTATTGACCATGTTTTATATCTATGTTCGATTTTCAAAGAAGCGGTATGAAGTAGGTAAAAAAACAGATACAGATTTTAAGATGTACAGTGTGGTAAATATATTTTTATATTAATATATAAGAAATGTTTACTCTTTCAAAATGAATTTATTGTTTTTTTTTCCCATGAAAATCGCCCCATCAAAGACATGACGCAACTTGATGTACAGAGCTAATGAAACCACTTAAAGTTCAGAAAGGATACAGTGATAAATTTAAGATGGGTAGATTTCTACCAGAAAACAACAATTCTTTCCTCTTTCTCAGAAGCATCGCTCATGGAATATAAGGATTAAAGGACGCAAAAAAGGGAAGCGAGAATTACAAGGCTGCTGAATCCAAGGTACAATTTCTACTCTCAACGGCTTTGCGACACGATCAATGGAAAAGAGACATGGAACCTCGAATAATAATATAATCGATCATTTTTCACTATATCTCATGAAAAATGTATCTGCTCTCGAATTTACGAAATTATGCAACCGTTTTAAGGATATATTTTATCCATCTCTTTAGAAAACTTTGTTGGGCTAACACGTATATATATATATATATATATATATATATAAATATATATATATATATATATATATATACCTAAGCAAAAATAAATGGTTAAAAAAATGGTATACATGTTATTTCACTAAAAGCTGTATTATAAATAAAGAGCAATTGAACAAGGAAACTTAAACGAGACCGATGACACAGAACAAGACATTTACTTGAATAAATGCTTATAATAGAATCGCATTCCCTTTTGATTTCTTTAAAAGATCAATCCTTTTAGACATGCTCTCAACATAAGTGGAACACTGTGAGAGGAGATACTATTCCATTCGCTTTGCACAGCTTCCTACAGTATGTCATTGTTCGAAAAGGTTCTTCCATCCAATGCACGAGATATTATGGACAAAATATTCTCGATTGGGGTTACATCGGGGCTTTGACCTTGCCAAAATATTACATTAATTGAATTATCAGAAAACCATTTTTTGTTACCTCAGCAGTGTGGTCAGAGGCATTATCATGTTGAAAAATAATGTTCTGAGATAATCTCGGCTTCTGGATACTTGGTAACAGTCCTGTTTCTAATATTCAAATGGATTCCTTTGCATTGATTGACTTCTCACATCTAATAAGTTCCCCAACTCCTGCAGTAAAAGTTCCTCATGCCATTATCTCTCCATTCCCGTGTTTAACTGTCGTTTTTATGCAACTTGGCGGAAATCTTTCTTAAGTTCTTCAAATGTACCGTTCGAGAGCATCACAAACAAGACAAACTCTTGATTCATCTGACCAGAAAACATTCCTGAATCAGTCTGTGTCTTTCTTGCCATAACACAAGAAAAAATCTTTTTCTATCATTGATGTTCTTCTCAGCAAAAAATGGGTTCTTTGCACACATTTTAGAAGAAAATCCCATTTCCTCTTTCGTCTAGAAATTGTATATCTAGAAAGAGAATTTCCAGCCACTGTTTTGAATTCTTTGTCTATGGTCAACTTAAGTTTTCTTTCTATCCTTCAAAACATTTAATTTAAGCCTGTGATCGTCCTTCCAAGGTAATGCTCTAGGGAGACCAGATACAGATTTCCCTTTTACGAAGCAATCCACGTCAACCTTTGACCAATTCGCTTCACCACAGAAAGAGATGTTTTCACTTTTTCTTTTCTTAAAATATCAAAACTCTGCTTGTAAGTCATTTTGATCTGCCTTAATCCTGCAATTGGTTTTCTGTATCCTCGTCAAGATACGGTCTTCCATCTAAGCATTTATTTTCCCACTTATTATTGCATATTATAATAATAATGATCTGCAAAAAAGAAACTCTCGGGTAAAATTGACAACGATTCATGGAAGAATATTGAAAAATCGATTTATTCCTTCTTTCACTCTTAACCCATTTGTTTGCTCATGAGTATATATATATATATATATATATATATATATATATATATATATATATATATATATATATATATATATATAGTAATTTATAGAATATATATGGCGATTAAGCTACACTGAATATTCCGCGTTTCATCTAATCTAGGACTCCTCAGGCTTATACGCCATAGAAAGGATGAAACGCGGAATATTCAGTGTAGCTTAATCGCCATATATATTCTATAAATTACTAACTAGCGCTACCTACGTATTGAACACTTTTGAAGTAAATACTTAAAGTTTACGCATAAATTTATACTTTCGTATATTAATTTTATGTGAGTAAATTAAGTAGTTATATATATATATACATATATATATATATATATATATATATATATAGTAAGTTATAAAATATATATGGCGATTAAGCTACATTGAATATTCCGCGTTTCATCAACTCTATGGCGCATAAGCCTGAGGAGTCGTAGAGGGGATGAAACGCGGAATATTCAGTGTAGCTTAATCGCCATATATAGGACTCTTGAGGCTTATGCGCGAATTGTTTGGCTGTTTGTCGTTTTTATATGTGCATCTTCTATTGAGATTTTTGTAAGGATATCACCGCGCCCTTCCTATCAGCCAATGAGCATGCACTTATCGGACAAAGGTATATTTGACCTCTGGTTGACCTGTTCCTTTGTGTGTGCTCTATTTAGCCTGGATATTTAGTTTCTTGATCTGTTTTAAATCTAGGTTAGTGTTTTTTTATGTTAGTTTATATATATATAAATATAAATATATATATATATATGCACACACACACATATATATATATATATATATATATATATATATATATATATATATATATATATATATATATATATGCATGTATATGCATACATATATGTTTGATCTTTTATGTATATTCATGTTTATTTAATTTATGCATTTGTTTATTTTCTATTGTTTTTGTTAGTTTTAAAACTATTTTGTATCGCTATCCTAGAGTGAATTTTATCTTATGAACACAGTTGTTTGCGATTTCTCTTCTACAGTTTAATAGATGTTGGGGTTCTTTAAAGTACAGGATAACAAATTTTTCATGAAAACATAATCTTCATGGGTCATCTAGGTACCTTAACGTGGTAGCTGTTTTTATTATTTTCCATTCGACTACCGGCGAATGTCCGCTTTCCTTGAATTCCCAGTATTTATTTGATAGTGTTGTTTTCATACGGTGTTTTTATTGTTGAATGTACTTTTGTGGTCATAATATCGAGTTTTGAAAACTAAGGAAGTCATGCCTACGTAATATTTCTTGTTATTCGGGTTTTCTTTCGCAAATATTGTGGCCTGGTAAACTGCGCTTTTTGTTAGACATTTATTTTGAACTGGGCAAAGTGTGCGGTGTCTACAGTTGCATTTATCTTGTTTGTTATTAGTATTTTTATTTATAGTATTGTTGCTCTGGTCCGGGGTTGGTTTATTATTATTATTATTATTATTATTATTATTATTATTATTATTATTATTATTATTATTATTATTATTATTATTTCTGCTAGTGTTACTTTTATTTTTGTCATGGTGTCTACTTTTTTACTGTTTATTTTGTTGTTGTTTACATTGTTTTTATTTAGTATTTTGTTATTATGTGCTTTAATTATCATCTCTAAATTTTCGCAACAATTGTAGGATAACTTTAAGGTATTTTTATTGGAAATTTTTGTTTAAGGATTGGTGGCAGGAAAGTGTTTTTCAATAAGATCTAGAAATTTCTTGCCAACTATAGTTCTTTTTCTTCTATTTTTAATTTTATTATAGTTATTGGTGTTTTGTTGCTTATATTTGATATCGATATTTTTGTATCCACTATTTGTTAGGGCTGTTTCGGAGATATTGGATGACCTGTTAAATGCATTTTCATCGCTTGAGTTATTACTGAGTCTACTTACGATCGAGTTAGGAATCTGTTTTATAATTGATGGTGGGTGATTGGACTTAGGGTTTACGTATATTGGAGTAGCGTTATCTTTTAAGTAGGGTTCATACGTGTTTTTATCTAAATTTAACGTGACGTCCAGGAAGTTTGTTATTTTTATGTTAGCTGATACGTCTGCTTTTAGGCCTAATATTTTCATTTCCTTGTGTATGATTTTCTTAAAGTTATCTCCCTTGACTTTGTTGGAGTTTTTTGTTATAGCTAGTCCGTCGTCTCTATATAGGCCGATATCCGTCGTATCAAATATGCTTGTGAGAGTATATAGAATGAATACTCCCACAAGTCTGATGCCTCTGCAGAATCCCAGCCACCCATCGCCAAATCAAACGAATTTTTCATTTTAGTTTTTATCCATTGGTTATTGTTATTTATTAAAACTGATTTTCTACATTTTTAATGATGTTGATTTCTTCCGAGGATATATCAGTGTATGCCTCGGCAAATTCTAAGGCAGTGTTAAAAAATTCTTCGGATATCGAGAGTTAAAAGTCTATGACGTCAAACTGTATAAACGTACATTTATCTTTGTTTTCTATATTTTTAAACCAGGTGATTGCGTCGGCAGTATTTGCCCACTGGTTTAGTTCTAGGTCTTGTTTGATTTGTTTTTTTTTATTTTAGAAAGTACTGTGTTGCATACATTCTGCTAAAAGACCACAAATGGGACTTTAATAATAGTCCTAGCACCAGTTTGATAAACCCAACCAAACCATAAATAGGTAGAATTAGCAAAACAATACAGTACGGGTTCGAGCCTGCCTGCCAAGTACCACTTTCTTTTTTTTTTGCTTAACGAACACCTCCAAACCCCTGGGCAACCCCGGGAACCCAGGCTATTAATACATAAAGAGGAACGAGCGACACGTATTTATGTATTAACTTAAAACTATAAAAAAAAATGATGCTTCTAGAGTTCGTCTGTGTATCATGAGAGTGTATTAATATTCGCGATGATAACCTAGAAAACGAGAATAGATCTGCAATTTCCCTACGAAATAACTCTGCTAATTTTTAGTCTGCAGACTCGAAATTTGATATACAGGGTACTGAGATTTGGAAAAATCGATGCGATCGGTTTTGGGCCAGAAATTTGGCTGATAAGGGGTCAAAGTTCAACGATTTTACCTTTAAGCACTCTACCAAACTCCTCCGACAATTTCGGGTCTACGCACTTGAAATTTTAGATATATGTTTTTGGGCATGGATCTAACTTAATAACTTGAGTTGAGCCCAAAACAATAAATTTTAAGGGGTCATAATAGGGGTCAAAGTTTAAAAACAGTGACCTATGCGGTCGCTTCCAAATTACTCAGACAATTCCTGGTCTAAATATTTGAAATTTTACATAAAGGGTATTCAGAGATAGGGCAAGCTTTTTCATCAGTTTAGGTCGAAAATTTTTAGTTACCAATATATCAATGCATGTATGTCTGCATGTCTGCCTTAAACTTTCAATAGAGGCGACGGATTTTACCAAAATCAGTACCACTTTAAAGTTCGACCTTTTATACGACAGATATCGAATTGAAAAATTGGCTAAAAACATTAATATCTTCCCCTTCAATTAGGTACTTTTCTACAGGGGAGGGGTCACATTTTTTGCCGATCCTCTCCTTTAGATTGTCTAGCCTTAATTAAAAAAAATGTCGCTTCCGGTTTGGCGATGGTCGTAACAACATTAACGTTAGGTTTAACCCCGTCCTTTTCCTCCTTTGCGGTACGGGTTCGAGTCTGCCTTCCTACTACCACATTTTTTTTTGCTCAACATACACATCCAAACACCCGGGCAACGCTGGGCTGAAATGCTAGTATATCTATAAAAGTAACCGTGTGTGTGTGTGTCTGTACATTTCCCTACGCAATAACTCTGTCAATTTTAAGTCTACAGCCTCGAAATCTGATATACAGGATACTGATATCTGGGATAATCTTTGTGATCGGTTTTCGGCCAGAAATTTTGCTGATAAGGGGTCAAAGTTAAACGATTTGACCTTTGAGAACTCAACCAAACTCCTCCGCCAATTTTGTGTCTAAACACTTGAAATTGTATATATAGGTCCCTTGGACATGGATCGAACTTAATTACTTGATTTGAGCACAAAAGAATAAATTTTAAGGCGTCATAATAGGGGCCAAAGTTGTTGATTGTTGGTTGGTTGGTTGTTTGTTTTACGGCATATCAACCCTTTTCGGGTTATTTAATGCTGAATCCAAAGATTTTGAAGAAAATTTTTTTAATAGAATATATTTGTTGTTTTCACGTCGGTTTCTATTTAACCCATAGTTGGGACCCTAACAGGTACTACCAGTCCGGGTCAGAGTGGAGCTGGGAGCAATGGCAATTAAAGAGTGGCTCCACACTCCCCAAAGCCCACAAGCTGGGGCCTCACCACAGGATATAGTTTAAGGTCATATCCAGGCTCAGGGGCCAAAGTAAAACAAAATTGACCCCTTTTTTTTTTTTTTTGCTAAACATACATATCCAAACATCCGGGCAACGCCGCCCTGAAATGCTAGTAAAATATTAAAAAAAAACAAAACAAATATAACAATGTTGCATAAATATATTTTTGTTGTTTTAGATTTTAAGGTAGGGTTTAAGGTTAAGGTTGGAGTGATTAAATGTGTGCGTTATTATGAGCCTATTTTGTCAGGGTTAAGATTTAATGTTCTGGTTTAGGGCTAAGGTTAAGTTTAAGGGTTACGGTTGGAGTTATATTTATGCCTGATTGAAAACTAAATATTTTTCTTCCAATTTACAAAAATGTCGTCGCTTTCGAATTTTGTTGGTTACAGCCTTATAATTGGCTGATACACTTGTTCAACGGTCAGCATATTCCAAGGTTTTATACCAGCTGACGGTCGAGCCCGAGCCAACATTTATGGAAATCTGATGCGCGACGTGCAAAGGCACCTCTATATCTCTACAAAGATATCATTCTCCCATGCACGCAGAAATGTTGACACATCTGGGTTGGCGCGTCTACTGTTTGTATCTGCTGATTTAACAAGGCACATAAAAGATTCTCCCGTTTAATAGGTACCATACTGTCAACTTAGCGCCAATCCTGTCACATAACCGCAGTGTTGCATACCTGTGCTTCTTTTACATGTAACTAGCATAAATCTTAGAACCCTTAGGCTACGCTGGTTGTTAATTTTTTTTAAACCTAGTTTTCTATTACAAACAACTGCAACGACGATGTCTTCAAGAACTATGGGATTTTTCTTTGCCTTAACTGCATTAACCCATATGTGAATGTTTATATTGCTTTTTGATTAAAAACATTTTTTTTTAAAACCCTGGACTGGATTTTATGTGATGTGAAAAAATTCACACCCATCATAGGCAATGTGTTTACATACCACCGTAGCCCGGGGATTAATCAAATCGATTGATTGCGTGCTCTAGTTAGGACCCGTCCCCGCAGTCTGCCTGGAAAAAGCTTCACATACCTTCCTGCAGTGACTTAATTCACAATACATTGTAGTTTGCATTGCACTGCAGAGAATCTACTCTTGATCCTATATAATTAGTTTTATATATAATGGCTTGAATTAAAGTTTAAAATGCTAAAGTTAAGTATCAAAGTTCAATTCTGCTCTAAGCAGAAATATTTATTTCGAACGATCTCCTGGCTTGTAAAGAAGTTACTGTCAATTTTATACGCTGAACCTTTCTGCTTGTATGATGATGAAATTTTTCAAAGGCACTTGTGATATTAGGTTGTATAAAAGTGAAAATTTCGTCAAGATTGGGCATCTTTCTTTAATCGGATTTATTCGATTATCGATTTTCTTATCGATTTTATCAGATGCATTCTGATATCAAACCTACATTAGATCACTCCCAAGCACATCAAGTACCCTCATATAAAATTTCAAGAAGCTCGGCCCGGTAGATTCAGCGTCCATACATACAGGCAAACACACTTTTTCTTTCATATAATAGTGGAGATTTTATATATAAGATTTCATGGAGTGTGCGCCGAATAACTGGCAGCGCTCGTTCCAAATCGATATAAATGCTATCAATTGCCCCAACATGTCGCAATTCGATGTAGAAGCCTGAAACATTTTTAGTTTTCTACTTCATTATTTTATTCTCTCGAACTGCAAGACTTCGAAATTCCTTCGCTGTTTCCTGCTTCTCTTACCATACTAGCACGCAAGCATTTAAAAGTAAAGCGAAGAAACATCGCGCTGATCAACTCCCTACATTTTATCACGATCGTTTGCTGAGGAGAGTTCTTTGGTCTGTCGTGAGGATGTTTCTTGAACTATTGTTACGTCGTGGAACGGCAACCAGTTCACCGGATGTTAGACACGATGAAAGGATAGACAAACCCTATGTAAACTAATGGGTTGAGTTGATGTTTGACAGCAAGGGTCAAATAGGGTTAACTGATGTCGGCTACATCTGCTGTTCTCCGGCCTTTTTTGGTCGGCGTCTTATAGGTAGGATTTTAGTGGCCCCGTTGATAATGATCGTTTACTGAAATTGAATGCTTGCACAAAATAGCGAATAAAGACACATTTCTTATGGAAGTAGAATTATTGTCCCTCATACACTGTAGTCTCAGTAGTAATGTGCAGGGGTTTTTTTTTTGTGTGTGGAGTAGTAATATGTGAAAACTATTACTAAAATAGATTTCAGTTTAAAGGTTATTCAGACTCCTACCCGTGTCTTTATGTGATAGAGTTGTTTAGCTAAATATAACGCTAGAGGGCGACTTCTGCATTTTTAACTGCAATTACAACGCATCGTTAGGTACAATTTAATGACCCTCATTATGATAAGGACCCTGGAGGTAAACACGTAATTAATAAGCAATGAGATCCAATTTGAAAACGGGAAACCAATGCTATGTTATTTTAAAACCTCTTTTTGCCATGTATAATCGTTTCTGCAAATTTCACTTGAATTTTACTGCAAATTTTACTTAACTCTTACTCTTGTTACATTACGACGATATTAAATATATATATATATATATATATATATATATATATATATATATATATATATATATATATATATATATTGCTTACGAAGCATATATTATGACGCTTTTTAAAAGAAGGCCGTTCTATTCATGTATTCTTTCTCCTGACGTCACGGTGTTTGGTTCTACGCCGATAAAGAAGACATTTCCAGGCGAACGGTTACCTGTTACATTCAATCAAATTATCGCTTGCGGAGGAGTTTGTTCTTTGCTTGAAGCATTCTGTGAATGCTGAAGGGGCTGTACTTGATATCTATGGACATGCAGTGCTTAGAAATGGCCTATGTAGTAAAATTAAATAACAATGAGGAATATTAAATGATTTTTCAATAATTTTCAATTACACATATTTTTTTTTACTCATGTTCACCCCTTACAAAGCATATCGCCACTTGGACGCAAGGGGATACTATCTGGGGCCATGTCTAGGAAAGATTAATAAGCTATTTGTTTATGTTACATTTAAACTTCTGCTTATAAATACAGCCAGGGTAGCAGTCAGCAGGGTGGGAATTCTAATGTCTATGTTCGGACATATCGTGTCGCACAAGATGTTAGATGTACGAATTCTCGTGAGTAGAGGAAGCGTAAGCAACTCAATAATTATTTATATAGGAAGATGTTAGGTGGATAAATTCCCTCCAAATTTTGAGAATATGTATCGTTTTCAGGAAGGAAAAGGAAGGGTAAACGTGGCTATGTTTGTTTGTGTCGGCGCCAGAAGTTGGATGTTGGATTCAAGCGTCAGTCCCGCAGTTGAATCTGATCGTATATTTTTAAGCTCAGATTCCAGAATATGTGTTTTGGATTCAATGAATCCTAAGTGCAGTTTAAAATTATCATACCTTTTTTTATTATCTTTATTTTTATTTGTTTTAAATTGTTGTTGCAGTTTGTTTCGTTTTAACTAGCATGGGTGCCCGGCGTTGCCCGGGTGTTTGGAGGCGTGTGTTGAGCAAAAACAAAAAGTGGTAGTAGGAAGACAGGCTCGAATCCGTACCGCGAAGGAGGAAAAGAATGCGGAAAAAACGTGACGTCTTCGCTGTTACGACCACGGTCAAACTGGAAGAGACGTAGGTTTAAATTCAGGTTAGACAATCGAATGAGAGGATAACTTTTGAAAATATCGGCAAAAAAAGCGACTCCTCCCTGTAAAAAAGTGTCCAGTTGAGGGTGAAAAAATTAACGTTTTTAACTAATTTTTAGCTATTTGTCGTCTGAAGGGTCGAGCCTCAAAACGATACATATCTTGTGAAATCCATCGCCTCTGTCGAAAGTTTTAGGCACACATGCAAACATACATACATACATTTATATATTAATAGCTAAATTTTTCTACCCAAACCGATGAAAAAACTTGCCCTATCTCCGAATACCCTTTATGTAATATTTCAAATGTTTAGACCAGAAATTGTCTGAGTAATTTTGAGTGACCGCAGAAGTCAATATTATTTTAACTTGAACCCCTATTATGACCTCTTAACATTTATTGTATTGGGCGCAACTCAAGTTATTAAGTTAGATCCATGTCCAAGGGACCTATATATACAAATTCAAGTGTTTTGACCCAAAATTGGCGGGGGAGTTTGGTTGTGTTCTCAAAGGTAAAATCTTTGACCCCTTAACAGCCAAATTATTATGCGAAAACTGATTACAAATATTTTTCCCAAATCTCAGTACCCTGCATATCAAATTTCGAGTCTGTAGACTGAAAATTGACAGCATTATTTTGTAGACAGAAACCGAAAACGAAACTGTTGCATTAAAAGCTGATTACATTACCGCTATACCAACACGACACGCTTATGAACTGATTAAAAATTAAAGATGAAAAATAAACTAAGATGAATATACAAAATGTATGACAATTTTTTTAAAATTTTGACACATTTCTTACTGCTTGAAAACTATTTTACCCGGCTAAACACTCATAAAGGAACGGCCCATAAAAAAACGCCTATCATTTGAGGCGCCTAAAGCCACTCTGCGACTTTTAGTTTCGGTGGAGAAAGAGTTTGACAATATAGAGAGGGACAGGCAGGTATATAGCCTTTTATATATTAGATGAGGTATCTCTATTGTTGAATATCTATAAATAAACAAGAATTATGGCTAAATGTAGTTTGATTTAAAAACTCTAAATATTAAATGTGATTAAAATGTAATTGCACGTGCCATATGGATCGCATGGTGGTAAAATATAAGGATAAAGTTAAAAACAGTCTCAATACGTACTTTGAATATGAAAAAGTTCTGTGTTTTATTTCTTTATGTAAAACCAGTATTCCTTTTTTTTTATCTTATTATCATTCTATTATATGCCCGGAATAAGAATAGATTACTTGAAAAAACCCGCCCATATTTAGATCTAAAATCTAGTTTAGTTTATAGTAAATAGTAAGAAATCTCTGGTCCCCCCTCGCCAATCTTTCACGAAAAACACCCGTCTAGCTGAATCCACTATGAAAAATTTCCCCCACTTTTTATCTGTTCCTAAATAAAAACGTGGATTCCATGAACAAGGCTTCTTTCTTAGAACTGCACGCCTGTGGAACTCTGTTCCGTCTGCCTGCTTCCCATCTGACTACAATTTGGATGTCTTCAAGTACAACGTTAACAAATTCCTAATGAACCGAGCCCTTAAGTAAACACTTCATCAAATCTCCACACTAACGTACTGTACTTGCAATACCTCTTATCCCTAAGTGGCTTCCGGGCCTCGATAAGTGGTGACAGCCGTGTAAAAAAAAAAGCGTATCTAAAATAACAGGGACAATTTACAAAACAATTCACCTCATAAAAAACAGTCACGCCGGTGAAATTGTCAGCAGTAGGAGTACGTATTTGCGAGAGAGCAGGTTACCTGCGATATTCTTTGTAAAATAAAAAAAACATCTTTGTTGAAGCAGCTTACCTTAAAATAAATGTAAAATGCCTGAAATTTTGGAAATTGTACGAAAAGAACGCATATTTTCGTTAAACATGTTGGCTTATTGGTTAATAGAACGGATAAAAATTTTATGGTATGGTTCGAACGCTATAATAATCAATGGAATAGGGGAACGTTTTTAGTGTCTTAGATAGATGATGTTGTATAAGTAACATTGCTATAATATAAACAGTATTCTTATTTGTAAATAAGTGTTGTCATTATTTATTAAAAAATAAATGAATCACATAATATTTTCGTGGAATCAATCTCAAATCGAATCAGTTTACATGAATAGATTCTTATTACTGACATTTTTCTCTCGCTTGATTCAATTAATATTAATTCGAATTGTTTAAAGAGAAAAAAAAGACGAATAAAAAAAAGAGAGACGTATAGGCTGAAAAAAGAATACTGAGAAAAAGACGCAGGGATATTTGCGGATAAATCGGGAGAAAATGGTACGAAAGAACAGACGAAAAAGAGAGATGCGAAAGGAAAGCATCCAACAGGGAAAGAGAAAGAGTTGGTTAACAGGAAAAGAGTAAAAAAAAAGAAGGTAACGAAAAAGAAGTATGACACTTAAGGCCAAAAGAACAAATAATGAGAGAAACATGGAAGGGTAAAGTAAATAGGGAGAAAAGTTGACAAAATGGAAGTGAGGAGCAGAGAGAAAGAGAGAGAGTGAGAGAGAGAGAGAAAGAGAGGGAGTGGAGAAAGAGAGAGAAGATAAAAACGTTAGTAGTAAATGAGGAATAGGAGGAGAGAAAAAGTGATATCAAAATAAGAAGAGCACAAAGTATAAGAAGATGGATGGCAGAAAAAAAGTTTTTCGGGTTGCCAATCCTTTTTTCTAACATAGGTATCACCACTTATCAAGGCTAAGAGGCCGCTCGAGGATAATGGTTAAAGAGTGTACCGTGGAAACTTGAAAATATAGTAATCTATATATATATATATATATATATATATATATATATATAGATAGATATATAGATATATAGATAGATAGATAGATATAAAAGCGAAAATGTATGTATTTTCGGGTGTATGTATGTATGTTTGTGTGTCTGCTAAAAACTTTTGATCGACGGAACAAAAATTCAAAAACTTGGTCTTCTATGAAAGCCCCACTTTCCGAACGACAAATATCGAAAAATTGGCCCAAATTGACCATCAGAAGTGTGTCAACTGATCGATTTTCTGCAGGGGGAGCCCCAAAAAAGTGACATTTTAATGTTAAACATTACATATTTTTAAATCGATTTATAACTGCCCCCAAAAATACGGGCGCCAACTCTTCTACATGAATTATACTCGCTGCCGTGTATTTTGGGTCAACTTGTATTTAAAACCCGCGGAGTCATGTCACGTGATCTTGACGTAAGCAAGCTCAAATGGCAGTCTGAATTTACAATTTAAAAATGTTGTTATCGGTAAAAAAAAATTAATTAAAGCTAAACTATGAACTTCTACGCTATGGCTATGTTATCAAATTTATTAGCACATTTAAAATAGTTAGATACGATAGTTAAACGAAAAATGACAAGCCAAACATGTGAAGTAAAAAAAATACGCTTACAAAAAATATTAACGATCGAAGTGTTTTAAAATAAAAACAGCCAGACACCATTTTCAAGTCTTTAGAGTAAGGAAGACGAAGTGAGAGAGAGAGAGAGAGAGAGATACATAAACGCAAGCAGAGAGAGAGAGAGAGAAAGAGAGAGACAGAGACAGATAGAGATATGTGTTTAGACAGGAAACGAAGTTCTTAATTTAATAAAAAATAAAATACTGCTACGTTATCTCGTAACGTTCCCGCGATGACCTCATTTAGTGGCAATCTGTCAATCAAACCTCTATCACTCGCTTTATAACCCTTATTTTAACGCTATAATCAATTCCTAGTCTAGACAGTTAAGTGGTTGGAGTTAGTTTCACCTCCGGGTTCTATTCAGCCTCACGACCAAAACAATTTTTTTTCTTTTACATCTTTAGACACGCGGGCAACTTTCCTTTATTTTTTGTACTTTGCTTATTCTTTAGTTTACTCCCCCCCCATACACATAGCGGTTTTTTTCGCTGTTTTTTTTTGGGGGGGGATTTGGTTTATCCGATTTTTTCACATCGTTTCAGGGCTATTACTTACGCCCCCATACACACACGTAGTCGTTAATAATGGAAATTCGGAAAATTTGTTAACTTATGTGTAACGGTTTATCAAAAACTTGTTTACGTTAGACTTGAAGACAACTATATTGTAGTCAGCTGGAAAGCAGGAAAAACGGAAGACATATCCACAGGCGTGCAGTTCTAAGAAAGAAGCTTTGTTCATGGAATCTACGTTTAGGTTTAGGCACAGATAAAGAGTGGGGGGAAATAGTGATAGTGTTTTCTGCTAGACGGTGGTTTCTTGTGAAAGTTTAGCGAGGGAGGACCATGGATTGGAACTCAGTCGAGCACTTGCCATGAAAATGATGATACATCAAAGACAAACTCACAACATCTCTTCTATGAGAAAGAGGTTGCAAGAAAGAGAAAAGGACATCCCCTACGAGGCTATGAAATCTATTTTGAACTCTATCAAGGCAGGATACGCCCTTTCTAGCAGCTCCTGTCCAGATATGGCAAGAATACTCCATCCTTGGACGTACCTGGCTCTTATATAGATAGAGAATAGCATCAGCAGTGAGGTATCTACTGGATTGATAAAAGGATCCAACCATTTTTCCATCGGCCTTGACAACGGATTTAATGTACGTGTTCCATTTAAGATCAGGAATAAAGATCAAGCCCAGAAGCTTATCAAAACATGAGGCCTCCAAAGACGGGGATTATCCATTTCAATAGATGCCAGATAGGGATCAAAGCGCTGATGATGTAAATATAGAAGCTTGGTTTTTGATTCATTTAAAGTAGCAAGCCACCTATTTCCCCATTGTACCACTTGCTCAAGATCAGAGGAGAGGGAATCAGAGAGAACTTAGTCGTTTACTTGTCTTAGATGTGCTACCATAGATAGTAGTGTCATCAGCATAAATGTCTACGAATGATGAGAAGATGTGATTTGGAAGATCATAATGATTAACAATAACTATACACCTACTGTCACAAATACTACAACTACTGCTACTAATACTAATTATAATAAAGTCTAACACACACACACACGCACACAAGAAACTCGTTTATGATCTTTGCGAACTTTCAGCTGAAATAAATAAATGTTTAAATTCATCAGTATTTCTCGCGGTTAACGATAGCCGAATGTATTAGGCCCTTGCTAATGAACACAGGGATGGGTACTGTATTCGGGTTCGAGTCTCTCGACTGCTGTTAACCGTGGCTCCCTACACTGATGAGTCCAGAAAGGATCGAACACTAGTGTCTGTGGGTATATATATATATATATATATATATATATATATATATATATATATATATATATATACTAGAAAAAGTACCCATCGTTAACTGGATTCAAAAACAGCCTACAGGAAATGGACTCTAATTTATGAAAGTATGATAGGTTATGAAAAGGAAGGGTTGTACAGAGATAGCTTCGAATTTGGGGGTATCAAAACCAAAGCAAAATATGATGAAAATAAAAATATAATAGATAAACCCCATAATTTATTATACCATACCTGTTCACAATGAACCACTTACCACAATATTCTGTGGATCTATATTAAAAAACCGTGTTAAACTTTGTGACATATTTCCATTCAATGGAGGTTAGGTGCGAACGAACACCCCATAATTTTATTATACTATATTTCTTCAAACTGAAACATAATTATCAAAGTATACTTACGCAGATAGATATGAAAAGTATTTATTAAAGTTTGTGTCTATTTCCATTCTATGGAGGCCAGGTGCGAACGAAGACCCCACAATTATACCATCGCTATTTAAGTTAAAACATACTTATCAAAGTATTATTATGTATATATATATATATATATATATATAAAACACTTGTAAATGTTTTTTATTTTTTAATTTTTTTATTTCCACACTGTGCGCGTACGCAAATCCCACAATTTTAATGAATCATCATTATGCCAAATCAAACATACCCATTCCCGTGTCTCGATACATCTTCTTTCATTATATGTGATCAGTTTTCTATAATAGTCAACCATATCGGAGCCTATTCGTGACCAAACACACACACACACACAGACGTTCGGCTTTATATTATAGATATATATATATATATATATATATGCTTAAAGTCGGTTGTAAAGCATATATATATATACATATATATATATATATGTGTGTGTGTGTGTATGTGTGTATATATATATATATATATATATATATATATATATATATAGCTACCTATATATATATATATATATATATATAACTACCTATATATATATATATATATAACTACCTATATATATATATATATATATATATATATATATATATATATATATAGGTAGTTATTTTTTTGTATATCCGTTCGAAGCACTGGGTGAGAAAAAAAAAAGGGATTGATAAAATCTTCCTCCGAAATATGTTTCTTTAAAATAAACACCCGTTTATTTTATTAAAAAATTCGCGTTGCAGTTTTGGCTTCAAACATGTTTTATTCTTCAAATTTCACTCAGCGCTTTGAACGGATAAAAAAAAAAAAAACTACCCAGATTTTCAAAATGCGCGACCACGCGTCACCTATCCGGCTTTATAAAACCCCGCAGTTAACAACATCACGTGGCCTCTTCATCGATCTATCTCCCACTACATCATGTCGAGGAAGAAGAGAAAAAAAAAGATTGATAAAGGAGTCTTACTCTGAAATATATTTCCTTAAAAATAAACACCCGTTTATTTTATAAAAAAATTCAAGTTGCAGTTGTGGCTTCAAATGTATTTGTACATGTTTATATATATGTATATATATATATAAATAAATATATATAAATAAATATATTTATATATATATATATAAAAGGTAGAATGTATGTGCGTTGAGGAGACTTCTCAACTTATATACTCAACGTATTTTGGATCTACAGACTTGAAAAGTTGTTATATAGTAAAGTCAGACATGTGGAACATTTTTAATTTGTTTTAATAGAAAGGGCTTCTAAAAGGGTCAGAATGGATAAATTCGTACGAGGGAAGGTTGTCGAATTTTTACCTGTTCACTTGCTTTTTCACGACTGCGCATGCATGAATCGTTCTTATGAGAAATTTCTTATGTTAAGAAACGTAGATCTTTTTAAAGCATTTTTCAAATAATGTGTCAAGCTGGTCTAATAGTTATGATACTTGACTCAATGTTGTTGTATCATAAAATGAGCGTTTGATTATCTTATCACTGTTAATGTCGTTGTGTGTGTGATCGTCTAGTGGTCTTTTTATTACATATGTTCATATGCTTTTAAGTGTGAATATGTGTGTGACATGTCATGTATTTTCAACATACCTTCTGACATTTTGTTGGTCAATCTGGAACATCTCGTCTGGGAAGGACTGGTACCT
>NC_136504.1:109379639-109404639 GCF_053919585.1 Euprymna scolopes
TTCTGTTCAATGCATTTCTCTTTAAGTTATCTTACAGCGAATATGATGTCTACAGTGCTTCTGCCAGGCCAGAAGTCGAACTGTGCCTCAGGAAGTGTCTGTTCAGAGATCGTAATGAGTCTGTTTTGGATGACCCGCGCAAATATCTTTCCGGCACTGGAGAGCAGGGAAAACCCCGTGTAGTTTCCACAGTCCGACTTACTCCTCTATCAGAGCATCACGGAAGTTGTCTACTATTATCCCCTCCTCCCAGACAGTGAGTATGGAAAGCTTCAAGGGCGTCGATGCCAACTTCCTTGTTAGATCTCACAAGCGATACTGTCCTTTTCTGATGTCTGCCGGAGATATTCTGGTGAATCGGCTTCTTGATCTCCTCAGTGGTAGGGCGTTTTGCGAGCAATCTTTATGGGCTGATGTGGGATTTGATTCTAGGCGTCTGAGTCGACTAACGAGAGTCGGTTCATCAGAGTTCTTAAGTGCTCCTGCCAGCGCTTGCTGAGACCTTCCCGGTCTTTGATTAGTGTTATCCCATCTGACGATAATAGTGGGGCGCTGTCAGAAATACAAGGGCCGGCAACAGTTTTCAGTGATCTAAAAAAATGTCTTGTTGTTGTGGGTGTCAGCATAGTGTTGGACTTCAGTTTATTTTTCCACCACCACTGGTCCTGCATTGCTCGGGAATCAGTCTGAATTTGGCCTGGAGGGCCTTAGACTTCTGTCGCTTGGGTACGGAAGACGGGTCATTCAGCCACTCTATGTAAGCCTTGTTAATGATATTTATTTGTTTCTTTGATTTGTTCGTCATTCTCATCGAACCAGTCTGCGTTGGGTCTGGTCTTCATCCAAGAACATTTTTTGCAGTCTCACTTACCGTTTCCTTGAAAGAAATCCATTTGTCAGTGCTGTGTTAGGTGGTAGCACGGAGCTTTGAACTTCTCATCTAACACTTGCTGGAATCCATGGCGACATTATATGAGGCCCTGATAGTCTTGGGTCTCGGTGGGGTAGTGCAATGTGCAGCGAAAGTACATCCAGACAAATCTGTAGTCAGTCCAGCACTCAGCGCTTTTCATAGCATGGGTCACACGGATATCACTGATGTCTTCTTGGCGAACAATGATGAAATCAATCACGTTCCAGTGTTTCGACCTCGGATGCATCCAGGTGGTCTTCTACTTGTCTGCTATTCTGGACAAGATGTTGGTGATGCAAAGGATGTGTCCACTAATATTCAAGCATTCAATGTCCTCAGGATAATCCTTTTCTATTTCATTTTGCATTGTCTTGCCACCACGTTAGACAGTAGACCAGAAAGCATTTGTCTGAGGTACCTTTTCTAACTCGCTCCCTCGTGCAAGGGTGGGCAGTGCTGTCCTAGAGAGGCTGCCTTGTCACCCACAGGTGCTGCCGAACTCTGCCGTTGCCATATGATTCAGAAAGAAGAATGGCCATTTGCCATGAATCGCCTTCGTGCAGATTTGTGACTTCAACCGCCAATGTTCACTTACACCTGCGTTCGTCACATTCCCATCGTCGCGGGATTTGAAGGGGGTTCGTAGCCAGATCAGTAATCGGTGATGAGTTGCAAAACTGACCCAAACCAATCCTGCAAAGTCATATAATTATAATCTTTAACTAGTTGGACCTGCTGAAAGTCCACAGGAGACTCATTTACATGTAATATATTGATGTTAGCATTCTGTAGAGTTCAGCGTAAATGATGGCGCTAAGATATTATTGTACCTATTTACTATGTCTCCCCACGGGACAGAGTTAGACACCAGGGTCGTTTTTTCACGTGGAGAAAAGGTACAAAAATAAAAGTTGTCTCAGTCGTGTAGGATTTCTCCTCCACCGAAAGAGAGCAGGAAATAGAAGTGCAGCATCTAAAGAACAGATGGTATTTATTTGCTCCCCCACCGAGCAAATAAGGCACAAGCCCGATTTTTAATGTGAGGAGTGAAGGGGAAATGGGGACCAACTCCCCGGGGAGTAGGGGAGTTGGATAGTGACAATTGGTATGAAGGGTTGCCCCTACATTGACCAAGGTCTTATATGTGAGGTTGCCCACACATATGGTCTTTGCTTGCAATATCTGCCAGAACAGATACTACACTTTGATGGTATTTGTTTGCTCCCCCACCGAGAAAATTAGGCACAAGGCCGATTTTTAATGTGAGGAGTGAAGGGAGGGGGAAGGGAAAAAGGGGACCACCTCCCGAGAGGTGGGAAATGGGAGTTGGTTAATGGTCAGGCATGTGGGGTTGCCCCCACATCTGATCTTTGCTAGTCATAGCTAGTCCTAGCTAGTCATAGCTTGCAGTATCTGCCGGAACAGATGGTATTTATTTGGTCCCCCACCGAGCAAATTAGGCACAAGGCCAATTTTTAATGTGAGGAGTGAAGGGAGGGGGAAGGGAAAAAGGGGACCAGCTCCCGAGAGGTGGGAAATGGGAGCTGGTTAATGGTCAGGCATGTGGGCTTGCCTCCACATCTGGTCTTTGCTAGTCATAGCTAGTCATAGCTTGCAGCATCTGCCGGAACAGATGGTATTTATTTGCTCCCCCACTGAGCAAATTAGGCAAAAGGCCGTTTTTAATGTGAGGTAAAAACCAGCTCCCCTAAAAGTAGGAAAAAAGGGGGCACTCTGGTTACCAAAAATAATAATTGTCCCAGTATAGAGGGTTTCCCCTCCATTGACTGGTACATACCATCCTAAGTGCAGCATCTGCCAGAACAGATGGTATTTATTTGCTCCCCCACCGAGCAAATTAGGCACAAGGCCGATTTTTAATGTGAGGAGTGAAGGGAGGGGGATGGGAAAAAGGGGACCAGCTCCCGAGAGGTGGGAAATGGGAGCTGGTGAAAGGTCAGGCATGTGGGGTTGCCCCCACATCTGGTCTTTGCTAGTCATAGCTAGTCATAGCTTGCAGCATCTGCCGGAACAGATGGTATTTATTTGCTCCCCCACTGAGCAAATTAGGCACAAGGCCGTTTTTAATGTGAGGTAAAAACCAGCTCCCCTAAAAGTAGGACAAAAAGGGGGCACTCTGGTTACCAAAAATAATAATTGTCCCAGTATAGAGGGTTTCCCCTCCATTGACTGGTACAAATTATCTTAAGTGCAGCATCTGCCGGAACAGATGGTATTTATTTGCTCCCCCACTGAGCAAATTAGGCACAAGGCCGTTTTTAATGTGAGGTAAAAACCAGCTCCCCTAAAAGTATGCAAAAAGGGGGCACTCTGGTTACCAAAAATAATAATTGTCCCAGTATAGAGGGTTTCCCCTCCATTGACTGGTACAAATTATCTTAAGTGCAGCATCTGCCGGAACAGATGGTATTTATTTGCTCCCCCACCGAGCAAATTAGGCACAAGGCCAATTTTTAATGTGAGGAGTAAAGGGAGGGGGAAGGGAAAAAGGGGACCAGCTCCCGAGAGGTGGGAAATGGGAGCTGATTAAAGGTCAGGCATGTGGGGTTGCCCCCACATCTGGTCTTTGCTAGTCATAGCTAGTCATAGCTTGCAGTATCTGCCGGAACAGATGGTGTTTATTTGCTCCCCCACTGAGCAAATTAGGCACAAGGCCGTTTTTAATGTGAGGTAAAAACCAGCTCCCCTAAAAGTAGGCAAAAAGGGGGCACTCTGGTTACCAAAAATAATAATTGTCCCAGTATAGAGGGTTTCCCCTCCATTGACTGGCACAAATTATCCTAAGTGCAGCATCTGCCGGAACAGATGGTATTTATTTGCTCCCCCACCGAGCAAATTAGGCACAAGGCCAATTTTTAATGTGAGGAGTGAAGGGAGGTGGAAGGGAAAAAGGGGACCAGCTCCCGAGAGGTGGGAAATGGGAGCTGGTTAAAGGTCAGGCATGTGGGGTTGCCCCCACATCTGGTCTTTGCTAGTCATAGCTAGTCATAGCTAGTCATAGCTTGCAGTATCTGCCGGAACAGATACTACACTTTGATGGTATTTATTTGCTCCCCCACCGAGCAAATTAGGCACAAGGCCGATTTTTAATGTGAGGAGTGAAGGGAGGGGGAAGGGGAAAAGGGGACCAGCTCCCGAGAGGTGGGAAATGGGAGCTGGTTAAAGGTCAGACATGTGGGGTTGCCCCCACATCTGGTCTTTGCTATTCATAGCTAGTCATAGCTTGCAGCATCTGCCGGAACAGATACTACACTTTCATCTTGACCAAAAGGCTATTGTAACTCGTTTGTAAAACTGCAAAACTATTTATTATAGCAAGCAGGGACACCAGGCGTAGGTCGGTCGTAAATACGCTTAAATATGATATTTTAATTATTGCAGATTTCTTATATATTATTATAGAGTTATGTTCTATCGATTTTTATATTTAATAAAGTTGTGATTTCAAAAATAATAAGAATATATCCAAATGAGTTGGGTTCAACGGCTTAAATCGAAACCGAAACCAAAACTTATGATATATATATGCATATGTATATACATATATATATATATATATATATATGTATATACATATACATATATGTATATATACATATATATATATATGTATATATATATAAGTTCTTTAATCAATAATCAAAATCGAAACCAAAACTTATGAAGAGTCCTCGTTAAATTTTAAAAAGACGATGACTTAACTGCCATCAAATATAATCGAAAGAGAAAGAAAAACTTATTAATAATTCTTTGTAAAATTCATAAAAAATAAATGACTTGAGTTCCATCAGCTTAAATCGAAACCGAAGGCACAAGTTATGAAGAATTCTTGGTAAAATTATTTATTACAAAAGTGGAGCTCATTAACAATTACACGACAGCCACTCGGATGTAGGTGTTACACGCAAAATAAATAACAAACAGGATATCTTATTCAAATATAGATAAAAGGTTTCAAATATAAAATCTTTACATAGTAAACATTTTCAGATGGTACTTGGAACTCTCAACCACCTTTATCGTAGTTCAACGGTGAGCTGAATAAACAAAAAATGAGAAATAAGACGGAAAACCTTGCAAATCTAAATATTGAATGAAAGATAATTATCACAAAGATCAGAGATGCCTATTGGCTTGATCTGCTTGCAGCAAGTGATTCAGAATATTTCTCTAGTACAGAACAAACTTCTTAGATTGTTTATTTAGTCGGTGCATTGATAAGAACACAACTGCATATATGTAGTATAAACCCGAATACAGATGACCCAAAGTAAGCAACGTTAAGCTTGGTGAACACCAGATGCGTAACGATTTGGGAATACCAAGCGGTATATGTAGAAGGGCATCAACACCTCCCTGAAAGAGTTGTAAAAACTACCCTTGATGAACCTATGCATTTGACTGGATATCAGTTGTTTATGTTGTGTAGGCTGGGTGTCGCTTTATGGGTATACGAAAAAAAAAAACCACGTCCAACTTATTCTCTGGCATTATTCAGACGATTACTATGACGGGATAGAAATGTTGAGTTTCGTAACTGTATCCCCATTAATAACTGCCTTCCATAGTTATTGTGTCGCTGTGCTTTGACCAACCAAATCTCTTGTCCGCTTTGGCTATGATTGAAACCGCTATCTCAAGATAATGCTAAACTTGTGTGTTTCTTAATACGTTTATGGGATGAAAATCAGATAATCCGAACACAACTTTTCGGATTCCGCTTATTGGGGCACCTCAGACGGTAAGCAATGCACTAAACCCTGCTTAAGGGGAAGGTAGTAGACCTTGGGGATAACCGAGCTCCTATAACTGCACAGGATTATGCGTCATACTGACTGAGAATGCTGTTTTTCATGGGATCTGACTCCATTTAATAAAGAGTTTTTTTTCTCGAAATATTATGGAACGCCACCACACACATTCATTAGATCAGTTTGTCGGACTGTTCTTGTTGGAAAATAACCACATCGGAGGGTAGAATCGAGTTTGTCAATGAGAGAGGTTGCAAAAAAAAAATCAAGCAAAGTTTTCCTTGGACGACCTTCTTCTATAAGTCTAATTATGGCCATCTGTCAATCGATTAACGAATAGATAACTTAGAGTACCTTTTTCGTAGAAAGAAAGGTTAGCGCAAGTCTCTCATCCTTAGATAAGGGCCAAAAAAGAGTATTTAATCTAATTAAAATGCAGAACTCGTTTACAGCATTCACTAAGCATTTGTAGCAGCTTATTTATACACAGGACGGGTATATTGAATAAAGTTTGGATAGTTTACATCTATTAATAATATTGTATATATTTACGTTTGGGTGATCTGCACTGTTTGATTTATTTAATAAATATTGGCAAAAAACTTTGTCACGTTAATTATTGAATAACCTGTATATACAATCACGCTGTGGTAAAAAAAAAGAAAGAATGAAAAAATAAGCGAAAGTTTTCCTTTGAGATTTATTAAGAACACATTTCCAAGACATTTATACATTTGATTAATAACTTCATCTCAATATAAAAATGGCGACCGCCATTAACTTCACGCAGCGCCGGCAAGCAGCCGATTATTGACTTTCGGGAATTAAAAGCAAATACAGCATCGGTTTCCAGTCTAAAAACACCACTTTCATATGCGGTGAGTTATTTCAAATCACCTCATAAATTTAGAAATAATTAATGGACTTTGATATTTTTATATAAACTATATTGAAAATAGCATCTTTTGATGACGATTTTGGACAGGAATTTATGATTAATATTTTTAGTATTGTTTGCTCCCTTCATCAAAATGGGTTGGGCTCGGTGTTGGTATTTTTATTGCAATCGAATTTCGTGTTTAAATACAAAATGATATTTTCAACGAACAAATTCAATAGCGGGTGTATAGTTGCTGCAAATAACAAGCTACTAATTTTCTATCCATTTTTTTTAATCTGCTTCGAAGAATTTTTGGTGCAATTGGCTTCTAATCAAACTTGCGGGAGGCTATCATGGTTATTTTTAAACGACATAGAGTTAAAACCTAAGACTGAATGAAGTCCCTACCACAAAAAAAACTTTAACTTAGGATGTAAGTACCCGAACAGCAAAGGTGTCCGACATGAATTAATTCTTGCATATATGTACATATATATATATATATGTGTGTGTGTGTGTATGCGTGTATAAATAAATAAATAAATAAATACATATATATATATATATATATATATATATATATATATACTCTTCTAGGTTTTTATGCTAATATATGCTGAAAATTATATTTCTATCTTTATTCCATGGTAAAGCTTATTGTTTTACCATGAAATAAAATAGAAATGTAATTATTAGCATATAAAAAGCACACACACATACACACACACGCACACACACACACACACACACACATATATATATATATATATATATATATATTTAAACAAATATTATTAAATGCAACGGATACTCTTTGCTTTATGATTCTTTTTTTAATTTTTCGATTTTCCGTATTATCTTTTTTGTGTCAAAATCGTATTCATAAACATTCATCTAAGTACCAGAACGGCAAATGTGTCTGACATGAATTTATTCTTGCATATATATATATATATAGTCTTCTAGGTGATTAGCTTTACCGTATATTAAAAATAGATATACAATTATTAGCATATAAAAAGCATATATATATATATATATATATAAAGATCAATATATATATATATATATATATATAATTTTAGTCTTTCAATAAAATTAAAAATTCATGACGTGAAATAGTTAAATTTCAAATAAAAATACTTTTATTATTCTATGTTAGACAAAGAATACATTTGAAATATTATAACTCCTCATCCTATAGGATTTTGATGTCTACCATCTATTCAGAGGAGATAGTATTAGCAAATAATTATATTGGTTCACACCTTCACAGTGAGACATGGGAAATCGCAATTAAAAGTTTTTTAAGTATTTAAATTTCATAGAGTAAGGGAAATGATTCACAAGGATATAAGAATTCATATCCAAATTACATGGTTAAATCTGAAGTGAATGTCTTTGATAGCGATGAAGTATTATCTTGTATATCGATATATCGAGCTATCTTTATTAAGGTGGGATAGTCCTTATAGAAGATTACTGCATAGGGTATTTTGTAAGACTTATAATCATAGGTTTCCATACCAGTTGATTGTTCGATAATTATATTCGGAAGTACATGCATACATAGTTATATATATATATATATATATATATATATATATATATATATATATATATATATATATATGGATTTCGTAACTGATCATCGGCAATTTACATGAGGTACATAGTTTTCGTAGAAACTTAATATCACTTTTTTGTAGACACTATCTAAGTTTCCCTTTGCTTTTTTATTGCAATGTATTAATTGTTGTAGTTTTTTTTTATAAACTACGAATGCGCATGTATAAATTGATGCGATATTCGTCCAAATCGAACTGTTCGTTCTTAATCTCATGGGGTTGATCTAATTTTCTTGTACTAAAACAACGGAGTATCAAAAGAGCTTAATTTAATAGGTGGCAAGTGTATACAGGAATAAAACGGAATCAGTTTTTGATTTCTGACAGATTAAAACCGTTTATGTCCTAAAAAGCTAATTGCAATTGTCGTTGTTAAATACGCTTCTTTAAATCGGGTACAAATTCATCCAAAACGCGATCTGACTTTGTAAAACGTTAATTGCTAAAAGCCCATGGGAATTGAAGCTTAAGCGACGACGGAAACAGTATCCAGCCTTTCTGATTCGTGTTGCCTGTCGATCGATCAACAAATCGAATCTAAACTGTCGCTCGACACTCATTTTACTCAATGATTTACGCTTCTCCAAATGAATTTGGATAAATCAATTGTTCATTAACTGCATTTTACTCGCTCGGACGTCAAGAGTTATTAATCCTTGCTAACGCAAGGGGCTAACATTACCACATTTAAACCAATTGTGGCTTGTGCTTAACAGTTGGGAGTGTTATGCCGTCGCCACGCAATACAAAAACCTGGCGAATTAGTTTAAACTATAACCCTGAAACTAATAGCCCAACTTGCACACTGTGCCGAAGCAAGGGGAAAGATACTTCTCCATAAAGCGTCTCTAATGTGATCCTTGATAACTTCCCTGTCAGCCTTTTGATAGTACCTTGTCGTTTTGAGTAATGGCTACTCAGCTTCCGGTCGAGAGTATAGGGTGATCCACCATTATGAAAACGTAATCGGAATTCCCGATTGGGCTATGAGCATTTGTTACACTATCATTGGGAAATGTGGTCAGGAATAGATGTGGGTCTTGTTAATCTGAGAGACAGTAAAGAACGTAATTGTCGGTGATAGTATATATAGAGGTTATGGGTGATACTATCGATTGCGTTTGGGTGAGGAGAGAAACGAAGCCAATCACTGCGATGCACATTAACCTCACTAAATACACATACTTGATTGTTTGGTTGGTTGGTTGCTTGTTTTATGACATATCAACACGTTTGGGTTATTTAATCCCGAATCCAGTGATTTTGAAGAACAACTTTTAAATAGAGTACATTTGTTTGTTTTTTTTTAAGTCGGTTTCTATTTAACCCATAATTAGGACCACAATAGGTACTACTACTCCGCGTCAGAGTGGACCTGGGAGTAATAGCAATTAAAGGGTGGCTCCACACTTCTCAAAGCCCGCAAGCTGGGGCCTCATCATTAGATATAGTTTACGGTCATATCCAGGACAACATATACTTGAGCACTAGTAACTTGGGAGGGTGTTGCATCTCTACTGTTAGAGACTTGATGGGTAAGGGTAGTCTTGGGTCGGGAGAGAACGGAAGAGAAAATATAAGTAGATAACGCTATGTTACAGGTTTAGTCTTAAGCCTATGAAGGTCTGGTCGTCTGATCCTAGCTATGATTCTCTAGTCAAAAAGAGGGTGTTTCGAATTTAGACTGGAAGTCCGTGCATATAACTGTCAGTGTCCTTACGACAAAATGGGGAAAAAACTAGCTATGTTAAAGCGGTTAGAGGGGATGGAGGAGTATAAGCTGGTTTTACTTAGCGCTAAGATATAGAAGAAATTTGCTAGAAGAACTGATTCGCATCATCTAAGTTAGTTCTAAGCTCATAGATATTCGTTAATGAAAGCCTCAAGGGAGGAACGGAATTTGTTTTATCCTATTTTGGTTTGAGTCGTCATTTTATTTAAAAGATTAAGTTTTAGTATGCAAGGTGCTGGACAAAGTGGATGTGTAAAATACCAAATACGCCACAAATGTAGACCATCAGCCGACTCCTTATCCACAGGTTTTTGACCTCGGAAAAGCCCAATAGGGATGAGTGCAGTACCTTTCCCATGCGCGACATGGCACTGCGATCATCCTGATATTAAACAACATGATAAAGTAGCCGCTCTAAGCCCTACCAAAGACTTGGGGTTCCTGGACTGTATATATATATATATATATATATATATATATATATATATATATATATATATATTAGAAATGGGACGATTCAAATATTTTCCCGATTCCGATACAATTACAGATTATGTAATAAATTCCCGATTCCGATTCAATTGCAGATTCCGATTTTATTCTTTATAAATCTCTAAATATTTAAATATAGGGGTGTTATTTTTCCTGATTTCTTTTTTTAAAAAAAGTTAAATGTGCAAATATTTTCTTAAACGTCAAAATTACACTTGTGGGGGATCTATAAATTTCGGCTTTACTGGTATTTTAAAACCAATAAATATTTATTATTTTACCATTATTGCCAGCAATGGAAGGTTTTGCTTAAAATAAAATCAAATATAAAAATGACACCTAAAAGAATCGTTTTGGCATCGAAAAATAGGCACCAATTTTTTCGATTCCGATACCGACTCTGATACTCCAATATTCGTTGATTTTTCCGATTCCCGATTCTGATTTCGATTTATCATCCCAACTCAAATATATATATATATATATATATATATATATATATATATATATATATATATATGTAGTGTGTTTGTGTGTTATCTAAAGTAAATCTGCAAACGGTTTGACTCGATATTCAAAGGTAAATAGTATAGTACCTCTCCAAGACCGAGCAACTATTAGCAACTTCTATTACATCTGTGAAATATTATGCAAAAGTGTAGCTCGGCGATAGAGCCATCTACGGGCATATAGACGCCGGACATAAACCTGAAGATATGTAAAACTTTTGTCAAGGAATAGCTATCCTACTATATAGAGATATAGATATATTATTGGATATTTGTAACGAAAGGTATGTTTTTATAATAAAGACGATTTTTAAAAAGATCAGACATGTTTGTTATGAACTTGTTTAAATGTTGTCACCATGCTTTATACGAAATATGATGCTAACTGAAATACCAGCGAGGGGAAATTATTCGTTTTTTGTTTCATTCTCAAGAAAAGTAATAAACGGAACAGAAATTGTCTGTAATGTCCATTGTGTTATTTTTTGACGACTTTTATTTCCTGTTTTTTTTTTCACTAAAAATATAAAAGTTGGTTAGAGACTCTCATCCGTCTCGTTGGTTGCGTATCAAGATGGCGCGTCGATATTGCTAAGTGACGTCGTGAAATTGATAACGTAAATTGATTCTGGGATGGAAACCACAAAAAAATTTATTTGTAATAGGTGTTCATTTTTGCAGTAATTGAAAACATATCATCTTTTTTTTTGTCTTCTTCGGTATTGATTGTGTTTCTGTCTAAATGAAACTTGTAAAAAAAAAAACATAGGACATCTTTTTTGTAGAAATTTCAAGAACGGTCAGAAAAGAAATAGAATTGAATCTGCTGTATGGATTCCTATATATACGACATATATGGCATCACGCGTTGATACACCGGTTCCCATTGGATCAACAAAGTTAAGCCACGTTGAACCTGGTCAACACCAAATTGGTAACCATTTTGGACTACCAGGTGCTGTATGTGCTCTACGTTTATCTCGATTCTGTTCAGTCGTCCTGTACTTCGCCTTGCAAATAGACTCAGTATCGATTCAGGAGAGATGTGGGTGAGGATAGAGCAACCCTTGCCTTACAATTACACGCGCAGCTGCCACAAGAGGAAGTATCTTTAATCTTTCGAGACTGGACAGATACATGGATTCCTAGCAACAATAAAAACAACACAAAACAATCGTCTTATCAGCTGACATAATATAGCGATGATATAGAGGTGTACTCGATAATAATTATCTACAAGCATTACGAGGAGCCAAGGTGTAGCGGTAGAGCTAATCATGACTGCTTACTAACAACAATGATCTTATTTCCACGCTCTATATGTTACTATGCGGCAGGCAGTATGTTACATGGGCTGTATATTTGAAATGCAAGCGGCCGACAGGCTTGCAATAGGAGAATAATTTAGATAAATAAAAAAATTCCCAAGAAGTCGGTTGATCTTTTAAATGATAATATATTCTTGAATACGTGTGATTATGAACCGCTTGAGTATTTCCGAAACTAATCCTCATACCTGATGGTCTTCATAGTTATCAAATGTTTTGTTTTTTTGTGTGTCCATAGATAAACAGCTGATAATTTGGATTCGTCTCTCGGGTTGGTTAAAGAAATAATTTTTCTACTTACTTAAAAAAAATACTTTCAAGGCAGGAAACGACTTGATTTAAGAGGATAAAAACATGCCAATCTTGAGGTTAAAAAACAATTGACAATAAATCTTATGAAGTTACATTCTAAAGCCATAACACGGCAATTATTCCAACTTTTATTAGAAGCATAGCTTCTAAAATCTTAGGACTATAGGACAAAAAAAAAAGCGAGAGTAAAGATGGCGCCGAAAGTAAAACCGGAGGTGACTTTATATTCTCCATATTTATACAAGCAGGGAGACCGGACTTTACCCGGAATTAAATGAGGGTTAAAAAATATTCTATATTTCCAATATTTTATCGTCATCGAAATCGGTAAAATTGCCCCTTCGCCCATGAAATAGATATCTATCTATTCGGGAACCAACCTTGTTGCAGCGGGGAGACGTAGTTCAATACACTCTTTTCTACATTGCACTGTAGCGAATCTACTGTTGATTTCATTAATGCTATATCATGACTTGAATAATAGTTTAAAACTCAAACGATAAATATCATGGTTAGATTTTGTCTAAAACAGTAAACATACATTTTGAAAGCTCCACAGTCAGATCGGACAATTTACTGTTGATTTTATACGCCGGGCTCTTCTGCTTGCGCGGTTATAAAATTTCTCTTATACCCTTGTACTGTTATGAACTTTGATGAAAATTGTACTGTTCGTTTTTATTCGGATTTTGTTTTCATTATCCAATTTCCGATACTCATCGGATATTGTTCGATACAAAACCTATTAAAGAACACTCCCACGCCATGGGGTATATTGGTGTGAAATTCCAAAAAAAAGTCGACCGAGGTATTTTTTTAATCTGTAAGGAAGGAAATCACATCAACAGAAAGATAAAGTGCCTACATAATTTTTCAATATAAAGGTGTAGGGACTCAGTGCTACAAACATACACACACATACCCTTATATATATATATATATATATATATATATATACATATATATATACTTGTTTATTGTTATATAAACATGCGCACATCCCGCTGCTACAAATAGCCACTTGTTTCAATCAAGCAACAGATATCATCAGGCAGCGACATGACTATTCAAAAGTTCAATGAATAATTGATTGAAACAAGTGGCTATTTGTAGCAGCGGGATGTGAGCATGTTTATATAACAATAAACAAGTATTATCAGCTCTTTTTATTGAGCACTATCTAACAACCTCGTTGAATTCATTAGTCCATTACTTTTGAATATAAAAAAACCCGAGTATATATATATATATATATATATATATATATATATATATATATATATATATACATATATATATATATATATATATATATAGATATATATATATATATAGAGAGAGAGAGAGACAGTCAGACAGACAGAGAGATACAGAGAGAGAGGAAGTGAGGGAGAGAGTGAGAGAGACAGGGAGTGAGAGAGAGAGAGAGAGATAGAGAGAGAGAGAGAGAGAGAGAGAGGGGCAGCATTTTTTCATCCAAGCAAATATTAAATGCAACTTTGCTTTATGAATCTATTTTTTTTTAATTTTTCGATTTTCCGTATAATCGTTTTTGTATCAAAATCAAAAATATTAATATAACTTCCATAATTGTTGCTGTAAGGAGCGCTTTCGATTCGTCCACGAATCATCATCAGATGTTTAAATAAAAAGTCCGAAGGAGCGAAAATGAGAATTAAAGTGAAAACTAAAATATACAGTAAACGGCGATAAGTTAAAATATATGGAGTCGATGAAAAGTCGATTAAAAATATAGGTCGATTAAAAATTCGAGTATTAAAATCAGCAGGTTCGTGGACGCCATTTACAAAGTCTGTCCAATACGAACAACGCAAAACATTTTAGAACGTTAATGCTGTTCTCGAACGCGATATCATTTATAGTGGGTTCAAGAGTTCTAATATATGACCCTTCAAGAACTTTTAATTGTTCAATATTATTCTCATGCTGTATAATTTTTATGTTGTCAACGAGGATCTTTCTAAGATTGAAGGGGGGGCAGTTATGTTCTTTTATCAGATGTTCATATATATGCACTAGTATTATTACGATGCATGGCTATTCGGCGGGACGACCTTGTCGTTGTGTGCCCAATGTATGTATTATTTTCGGGGTTGCATTCTAAAATGTAATAATAAGCCCCCCCCCCCCAAGATCACAGTCTTCTTCGAACTCAACAGTGGAGGTCTGGCTAGTGCTTTCTCTCCTCTCGGTCTTTTCATCCTTCTTGCCACTACTCGATTATTTGGGGTGAGGTAAGTTTATTGTGTCACACCCACAAAACAAGTAAGCAATTAATTCATGATTTATTTTTATTATTATTATTATTATTATTATTATTATTATTAGGAGTTTTCACTCCTCGGAGAGTACTCAATGACAACAGCCGGTGGTGTTTCCTGGAGTATGAACGACAACAAGTTTCCCCAGATTTCTAGTACACTCCATCTCTTTCGATAACCTTCGCAAATGAATTTATTTCAAGAATCGCTTGCCATTAAGTTGTTACTCACAATGACCATCGGTCTTCACATTAACTTGGGTGACAGTAAACTGTCCAAGGTCCCAGTCCTCTTCGAATCCATCCAGTGGAGGTTTGGTTAGTGCTTTTCTTCTTCAGTATTACCATTCTCCTTGACGTTTTGATTATTTCGTGCAGTGCCTGTTGATGCTTACTACCGATATTTGGGGGCGGTAGGCAGGGCGAGTGAATGAGTTAATTTACAAATTTGCAGTTTCACTTTTCTTGGTTATATAGTTCTGTTGCAGTTCCTATTTGCCTGGTTAGCGGTTGTCGCTTATGAGCGTACCTTTCTGCACTCACGAGGTTTCCTTTATATTTCAACTGTTTTCAGCGTTAACATCTTTGCATAGTCTCGGTTAAATGTCGATTGCGATTTTCTCTAGGCTTTTTCTCGTCCACTTTTAAGACTGCTCCTAGTGCTCCTATAATAATTGACATTATATTAAGTTTCTCCAGGTTCAATATTACGTTTGGTTGTCTGTCAAGTCCGGCACACTTGTTTCGTATTCTCTGTTTATTTGATCTTCACCCTGCGCGCTGCTGGACGGCAAAAATCCACAATTACTATTCACTCACTAAATGCTTTTAGACAGACCATCATCAACGAATATTTTTTTAGAAAACTTGAGATGTGCCCTGCAGTCTGAGTGACAACAAGTCTCTCTAGATTTCCAGTACTCTCCAGCTCTTTCGATAAAATTTGTAAATTTGCGTTATCACAAACAACCATTTACCATTGATTTCTCGTTGGTAACAGCTATTGGTCCTCACTGAATTTGAGTGGCAATAAGCCCCCTCAAGGTCGCAGTTCTCTTCGCACTGATCCAGTGGAGGTCTGGTTAGTGCTTTCTCTCCTCGGTCTTTCCATTCTCATTGACACTTTGACTACTTGGTGCGGTGCCAGCCGTGCTGATGCCATTTTTTTTGGGGGGGGGTGAAAAAGAAAAAGGGCGAGGAAAAGAAAAAGAGGAAAAGGGGAGGGAGGGGGATGGTGGGAGGAGGAATAGGCACTGTTCACTTTTTGCGTATCAGTTCTATTGGTCGGGTATTTTTGTTTCATTTCTGCTGCAATTTATATAAGCCCGGGAAGAATCTCTCACTCATGGTGACTAGTTTGTGTATTTAAGGGTTTTCCTTAAAAATGTTAGCTGTTTTGCATCATCTCAGTCTTCCCGTCAATTCCTATTTCTTTTGGTTTTATTTTTCAAGTGTTTTTTGGACTATTATTATTATTATTGTTATTATTATTATTATTATTATTATTATTATTATTATTATTGTTATTATTATCATTGTTATTATTATTATTGTTATTATTATTGTTATTATTATTATTATTATTGCTATTATTATTATTGTTATTATTATTATTGTTATTATTATTATTATTATTGTTATTATTATTATTTTTATTATTATTATTATTATTTTTTGTTATTACTATTATTATTGTTATTATTATTATTACTATTATTATTATTATTAATATTATTGTTATTATTATTATTATTACTATTATTATTATTACTATTATTATTACTATTATTATTATTTTTACTATTATTATTATTATTGTTATTATTGTTATTATTATTATTACTATTATTATTATTATTACTATTATTATTGTTATTATTACTATTATTATTATTATTATTACTATTATGATTGTTATTATTATTATTATTATTATTATTATTATTATTATTATTATTATCTATATACTAATACAATAGCGTGTGTGTTCTTTTGTGTGTCACGCTTACATCCGGGTCATTACATGGTTATGTTCTTCTATTTCTTGTCATAAATAATTTTACCAAGAATTCTTCAGAAGTTTTGGTTTCGGTTTCAGCTATAGCTGATGAAATTTAAATCATCTGTTTTCTTTATAAATAATTTTATCAAGAGTTCGTAATAAGTTTTTGCTTTTCGTTTCCAGTATGGCTGAAAAAAACTTAAGTTATATATATATATATATATATATATATATATATATATATATATATATATATATATATATATATATATATATACATAAGTTATATATATATATATATATATATATATATATATATATATATATATATATACATAAGTTATATATATACATATATTTTTCATGAGTTTTTATTTCGGTTTCGATTCAAGCTAATGCACCGAAGTCATGGATATTTTGTTTTAAATCGCAGTCTTATAAAATATAAAAATTGATGGCACATTAACTCTGTCATATAATATGGGACATCCACAAGAATTACAATATCATACTTAAGCGGACTTTACGACCGGGCTTTACCGGGGGTTCGTGATGGCTTAGATAAAATTTTTGCAGTTTTAACAAAAAAAGCTACAATGATATCAGAGCGTCTCCGTTTACACTGAACATCTACAGAATGGCAATATCAATATGCTACATATGAATGAGTCTCCTGTGGAATTTCCACAGGTCCCGCTAGATATTATTATTATTAGTAGTAGTAGTAGTAGTAGTAGTAGTAGTCGGTAACTTCATGCGGACCAACACTTATAAAACTGGCTATTGTCAACAGCACAACACCTACTCCCACTACTACTCCTCATAATAAAAAGAATAATAAGAGTGTTGTGATATTCATTCTTATAATTTCTTTCGTTTTCCTCCTCCTTTCTTTCTCATGAATTAACAATTGTTTATTTTTTCTAATGGATCATGAGTTTGTCTAAATTATATATTTTATCCCTTCTTCTATTTTGGTAATACATTCACGTATTTGTTCGTATTTCGCCCTTAAATTTTTTAATGCCTAGCGGTCAGTGATGTAATCTATGCATTTTACATTATTTCGCCAAATAATCAATAAAACAAACATGAAATTGGGGGGGGGGATTAAAAATAAAGAGTGGAAACGAAGCGAATAAAAAATCTTTTTTTTTTTTTTGGTGAAGTCAAAAAATAAAAAAAATTAAAATTATGCAAAATATTATCCGAAAATCGACACAAAATAAAACCGAATGAATAAAATCAACGAAAAATATGAAGAGAATCTTTTAAACCGATTTTCTATTGAAAAAAAAAAAACTAAATAAACAAAGATGGCTGTCGGGTGCAAAGGAAACAAGATGAAATTCAAATCTAAAGGAGATAATAACTAAAATAAAATGCAACGTAAATACGAATAAAATAGATTTTTTAAAGGCGATAGTTGAAACATTCATAATGCCTCGACGTGATCGAAATTTAAAAGGTCAGTCAAAATGGACATTTTGTAGGGATTATTTTAGCTTTATTTCTGGAAAAATTTTCATGATAAAAAGCGATAAAAGAGAAACGGATTAATGAAATGCTTTCGATGAAGCGATGTATGCGCCATGTTTGGCTGTTAAGCGTTTGTTTTTGTCTCGACATTGTCGCATCTAAAATGGCGGATACATAAGGTTACATAGACGTTACCAGTTTGGATTTTAACTTTGTATAGATTCCATGCATGTTTCTTCCTACGTTATAATCTTCTTCAGAATTTATGCAGACTTATTACGTCAGAATAAGATCTATAGTTTTAGTAAAAATAACTGGTTTCGAAAAGGTGCCGTGTTTTTGGTTCGTTTTAAGTTAGATTCGTCACTGTTAGAGTCTATTAGTGGATTACTTAACGCATTATTTGTTTCGTTTCTTAGTCTGTTTTCAAGAGTGTACGACAATTTCAAATACCTAAACAAAAAAAGACTGGAAACTTACTCAAGACACGTTGTCGTTTTATAGTTAGTTAGTTAGTATGTCTATCACTCGTTAGTCTGTTAGTTGTAAGTTGTTTTTTTTAGTATTTTAATATGTTAACCCTGGAACATTCTACGTTATCACAGATTGTCGCATAAAATGATGATAAAATGCATCCATATCCATCCATCCATCAATCCATCCAGCCATCCATCCATCCATCCACCCAGCCAGCCAGCCATCCATCCAGCCAGCCAGCCAGCCAGCCAGCCAGCAATCCAGCCAGCCAGCCAGTAATCCATCCAACTATCCAGCCAGCCTATATTATCATCTCAACGACGGCTAGACTCTACTAAACTTTTAAGCACTGCTAGATACCACAACATTGATTATCTAAACAAGTTAACTATCATAAACTGCTACAAACTACAAGACACTCAAACACTGCTTGTCATTATTTCGCTCTCAAACACCGCTGAATACTATTAGACTTTTAAACAGTGTTGGACACTACGATACTCTCAAACTTTGCTAGACATTAGTAGACTTTAAAATACTGTTAGACATGACTAGTCTTGTAAGCAATGCTAGACACTACTAGTCTCTAAATACCTCTAGACATTATTAGCTTCAGAATCACCGCTAGACGCTACTAGAAGCTAAAACACCGCTAAACGTACTCGCATCTCAAACACTGCTAGACACTGCTGTGCTCTAAACACTGCTAGACACCACATCAAGCACCGCCATACACGACTAACCTTTCAAATAATGAACATTACTCGTGCATCAAACACCGCTAGCCTCTCGCACACTGCCACACTTTACTAGCTTCTTAACAACTGCTCGGGGTTTCCACCTGCTCAAACACACAAACATCAGTCGAATTGTAATTCCTCATAATTAATCAAGCTCTAGTCATCACCTTACATCTGCAAAATTCCTGACCGACAATCAATATGGATTTCGGCAAGCCCGATTCACATCAGATATCCTAACTGTAATCTCTGAACGTATATACCGTTCAGTGGACTAAACAGAGGAGGGCAGAGTTGTAGCCTTCGATATATCTAAGGCTTTGGACGATGGTCTTCTAAGGAAAATAAGATCATGTGGTATCACTGGAAGAATACATAATGTAATAAAACCTTTTTAAGTAAGAGAAAAATGCAGATTGTCCTCGGCGGTTGTACATCTAAACGATATATTATAAATGCGGGAGTACCGCATGGGTTTATCTTTGGACATTTATTATTCATGATAGCCATAAATGACCTCCCTAATAAAATTGTTTCTGAGATGGGTATATTTGCTGATGACACCGCTCATAGAGACACGATGGGAAAACAAATGAAAACATATCTAAGGTAATGGAAAAAACACTAGAGGAAGACCTCAAATCTGAAGTGGAATGGGGACAAAAATGGATGGTCATATTCAATGCTGGTAAGACTAAGCTTGTTTCCTTCAATAATTACAAGAAACCCTCTCTACCACCAATAGCAATGGCCAAGAACACATTACCTGATAGTATTTCCTGTAAACTCCTCGGTTTAATGTTTAGAAGGAACATGGACTGGAATCGATATATTGAGAGAATTGCCAAGGCTGCTTTGAAAAAGGTGGGTTCTCTCTACCCTGCTAGAAAACTACTTACGTCTGAAAGTATCCTATACTTCTATAAGGCCATCATTCGCCCATGTATGGAGTATTGTTGTCACATTTGGACTGATGCAGCTGCTACTTGCCTCTCACTCCTGGACAGGGTTAAAAAGAGAGTCGCCAACCTGATAGGTTCTGAACAGTCATCTAAGCTTCAGCCTCTGTCCCATCGACGAAATGTTGCAGCCCTCTGCCTGTTCTACAAGTATTTTAATGGTGAATGGTTTGACGAAATACACGCGCTTGTACCCCCGTCGACGTGAATACTCGTGACAAACCTGACAAGCAACTAAATGCCACCACTTCACAGTAGAGATCTCTAGTTGTAAGAAAGCCTTCTACTCCAATAGTTTCTTCTCCAGAACTGCTAGAGTTTGGAACTCCCTTCCGGGATTCTGATTTCCCAACTTTACTGACATGCAGAAGTTAAAGTGTAATGTGAACAGACACCCTGATACTAATCTTCCTTCATAATATCCCTGCAAGTTATGTTCCCGATAGTAGCCTCCTACTTCAAAGTGGCACTGTGCCTTGTTTGAAGTGAAAATTGAATTAAAAAAATACGACAGCAATTAGAAAAAAAACTGACTTGAGTCATACTTCAAGAGAAAACAAAAATGAAGCACATGAGATTGCCTAATTTTTCAAACGCTGATAAAAAAACAGAAGTCCGTTTAAATTTACGACTCAAAGACATTAAAACATCTATTTTAAAATATTTTTTTATGCACATCGATTCGACTCCGCACAGAGCAATTTGCCAGTGTTTTTATAACATCCTTGTTTAACATTCTAAACAAGTTTATGAATTGAAACAATTTTCAACAATTCATTTGATTGCAACAGTTGAAAATTGATTTACTTCTCTATATTATCATTCTCTATATTTCTGAACACTAGTTTGAAACACTGAAATCGCCATTTTTTGCTTTTCATGGTCACTTTTTCACGTCATGTCTCTGTGAATGTGTTATTTGATTTTGTATACTCTCTCTATTTTTGTCTTAACTAACTCTTTAGACTCCTTTTCTCTCTTTTTTTTATATGTGTCTGTTTGGTAACCTGTTTTTCTTTCTCTTCGATTTTTTTCCGTAGCCGACTTCTTCAACGTTGCTTCCTGGGTGTAACCCAGATCTCCATATACTTAAGATAGCCGGTTCGCGACAAGAAAAACCTGTATGTTATGTACCCCTATATATATATATATATATATATATATATATATATATATATATATATATATATATATATATATGTGTGTGTGTGTGTGTGTGTGTGTGTGTGTGTGTGTGTGTGTGTGTGTGTGTACATTTACAATGTATGTGTATACATAGCTGGACATTTCGTCTACTGTTTTCGTGATGCATATATATATATATATATATATATATATATATATATATATATGTATGCGTGTGTGTTTCAAGCGAAACACAACGAAACTTACATATTTCAAAGGAGAATCTGTATTTATCACGTATATATATATATATATATATATATATATATATATATACGTATATCTTGATGTATGTATGTATAATATTGAGCCTGCTTCTGTGTGTTTGGGTTTTTGCAGGTGTATACTGTTCAAAAATATCGTCCGTGACACAGTTCGTTTGGCATCGGATAACAATATTTGTTTGTGGCATACCAGACAAAAGGGAAACATACCTACTCCAATTTCATCGCTCTCCTATTATTTGAAACGTTACGAGGAATACACCTTCCTCTGGAAGGAATTATGATACTCAAGTATATAAATCACATAACCTCATTTTTTTGGCGGTATCTTTGTTAGGATCGAAAATGCGAAAAAATGGGAAATCATATTGTGGACATATTTACCGGAACTGAGGGTCAGCTGATCGGATTTGCGTGTGAGTCACGTGATCAGGTTAGCTGGAATTAGTGAGTTTGGATTTTGGACGCAGAGAAGAACAGACAGCTAAACAGATCGCTCACTCCCTTTCACTGGTGGGGACGCTGACGTGTGTAAAGATAAGACTTGGAAAAAGAACCATGCAAGCAAAGAGATTCACTTCCCATCTTCTGCAATCAACATCTGGAAGGTGAATAAAAACTATATAAAACTTATCTTCGTCTCGGAGTGAATGAATCTTCGTCCAAAACAGGTTCCCAGTCTCCCCTCCAAGACACAAGATGAATTCCAGATGGACAAGATCAACGACGCTTGAAGGTATGTCCAAAATACATGTACCACACACACATACACACACACACACTCACACAACTGCATACGAACAATTAAATATGAATATACAACAAATGGACAGAACAACTAGACGATCACACACACGCCCACTTTTATGATAACAATGCAACATCTTCTCTCGGAGATGCACGCCTTTTTCTAAAGTTTCATATCTTCTACCAGTTGACCAACCGGATGCTTTCCTACATGTCAAGAGTTTACATTTCTTTTAAGCTAAGTCCCAAGCAGTGTTGACTCAGACTAACTCTATTTATTCACATACCTTTCTAGTGTTTTATGGAAATATGCTAACACTTTTTTTCGTTATCTGACTGATCGATCGTGTGTCAATGTAATCCTAGTTATTATTTATTAACTTGATTTTTGTTTATGCAACCAAAATTCCAAAATCATTCTTTACACAAATTTTAACTGGCCTTACCAAATTCGAATTTTTATTATGTACATATCCTGCATATATGTTATTGTTTTGCTAAACTATATATTTCCCCATTAAAATAAATTACATTTTGCTATCGAAATATTCTATTTCAATACATTGTAATATAGAACCTTGTAACACCTCTCTTCCTCGGCCCGTCATGTCATATGGTGTTATCCGGGAATTCATTATTCAACACTAGCGGGGGTACCCGGCGTTGCCCGAGTGTTTGTTTCCGGGACGGGGGGGGGGAGTTTAAAAAAATCTTATGGTAGGTAAGTAGGAAGGATCAAACCCGGAGTCATGAGTAAAAGTAGGAAAATAAAGTGTGAAAAAAAAAAACATCTGCAACGTTAACAGTTCGGCCACCAAGAAAAGTCCATTCCAGTTGTTCAGGAAAAAAAAAAAAACCGACTACGGTAGGTCGGCGTCAACGTGAAAATATAATGTGATTTGTCCAGCACGCTAACCACTACGCCACAGAGCACTGCAGCTTAGTTTAGTGATTTTAAATAATTTCACATGAAAGAACTACGAAGCCAAACCGGTGTTCTCTTCTCAACTGTTCCTTGTGAACGATCCCCAAACGGTGTTAAGTGGTGGCAGGGGGAGGAGGAATTTATAAGAGAGAAAATATTTTACCACTTCCATTGATCTTAACCGATTTTGGCCGTGACTTCTCAGCAGAAAAAGTATAGAAATCTAAGATTATCGTGGAATTTCAGAAATAATAAGCCTATAACACACCTCAGATATTGTTCTGCCGTTTGTGCATATTATATTTGCATGAAATATCTTGATTTTTAATCCTATTAATGTCAAAATCAGACGGGAAAAAATGAGTTCATTTTATTTATATAGAGATTATGAGTTGAGTGCGTAGGACGCTTCATTCTTGATTATTAAAACAGAATATTTTCTGTTGATAATTCGTATCCGTTGGATTATGTCTACTAACGATCTCATGAATCTTTCTATTAAATTCGGGAATCTTTCTGTCGAGCTTGAAATCTTTTTGTCGAACTCTGGAATCTTTCTGCGGGATTCAGGGATAACCCTGAGAGAACAGAATCTTTTATTTAATTCAGGGAGATAGCATGTTTTCGGTCCGTTATTCATTACTAGTTGGAAGTTTAAAATAATTCGCTATTGTATTTTGCCTGACGCCCGCACCGATGGCTGAGCTTTCAATTTCCAAAATGTGTAACTTACAATTGAATTTTAACAAATACATAATGCATAACGCCACGGTTCCTTTCTCGCGTTTGGTATGATACACTTAAAGAAAGTCGGAGATTACATCGACCGAAATCTTGTGATAATTACACTCAAAATCAAATAGTAATAAAAATTGTACAAATTATTGATCCTCGTCTAAAAAATTAGCAAACTTTTTTTATATTATGAAATTCTACAATTGTATTATTTACAATAATCGGGTTTTTACAACTACGACGTGTCAACGATGTGACTAGTATTGAATTAATGCTTCTTAGTTTGAAAAGACTCACGATTAGGCAATATGGGATTGTCATTGTCCTAACACAATTACCGCCTTACTTCTCACCTGTGTCCAGCCTATCTCTAGACATGAAAGAATATTCGAAGGAAGAAAGAGAATATCATATCTAAAACATTCCGTGCATCAATGGTGAAGGCGTCGCTTGTCCTGAAATTTTTCCTCCGTGGATCGATAGCGCATGAATTGAAAATAACTCGCGGACAATACGTGCGCAAGGGACCAGAGAATAATCTACCTTCCTATCAGGGGTTTCTCTCGGGTATTCGGGAGAGGCGTTTTCTCATCGAATTCGATATGTTACGAAAGACATTATTTAATCCAAGTGAACACCGACCTATTGAAGTATTCGTGAATTAGCTGATCAAAGAGAGA
>NC_136504.1:109409639-109472139 GCF_053919585.1 Euprymna scolopes
TGATACTTCGGATGCGATTTATCTTAAGTTTTAGTTATTTTTATTATTGCTTTCTAAATTTTAACGTTTAAATCTTTTCATGTTAGGCAACCGCTAAATATATTTTAGTATTTTTTTTATTTATTTTTTAACGATATTTCCATCCCAAACAAGGCACATTGCAACTTTGATGTAGGGGGCTACGATCAGAGACATAAGCTACAGGGGTACTATGTGGGGAGTTGGGAAGCAAGATGTTGGTCCACGTTACCAATAAACTTCTACATGTCAGTACAGTTAAGGAAGCAGGAACCTGGAAGGAAATTCCAAAGTCTTGAGTTTCTGGGGAAGAAACTACAGGAGTAGAAGGCTCTCTTACATCTAGGGATCTCTACTGTGAAGGGGTGGGATTTAGCTGCCTGTCGGGTTTGTCGGGGGTATTTACGTCTAGGGCGTACGAGTGCTTGCAGTTCATCGGAGCATTCTCCGTAAAAGTACTTGTAGAACAGGCGGAGGGATGCTACATTTCGTCAATGGTACAGAGGCTGGAGCTTAGGGGACAGCTCAGAACCTATCAGGTTGGCGACTCTATTTTGAACCTTGTCTAGGAGTGAGAGACTAGTAGCAGATGTACCAGACCAATTATGGCAACAATAGCCAATACATGCGCGAATGGTGGTAATGAGACAAATGGTGATTTCGTCTCATAAAGTCTAATCAATATATATATATATATATATATATATATATATATATATAAATATATATATACTTGTTTATTGTTATATAAACATGCTCACATCCCGCTGCTACAAATAGCCACTTGTTTCAATCAAACAACAGATATCATCAGGCAGCGACTTGACTATTCAAAAGTTCATTGAACTTTTGAATAGTCAAGTCGCTGCCTGATGATATCTGTTGTTTGATTGAAACAAGTGGCTATTTGTAGCAGCGGGATGTGAGCATGTTTATATAACAATAAACAAGTATTATCAGCTCTTTTTATTGAGCACTATCTAACAACCTCGTTGAATTCATTAGTCCATTACTTTTGAATATAAAAAAACCCGAGTATATATATATATATATATATATATATATATATATATATATATATATATATATATATATATATAACCATAAAGGCTATAAACACCTGCCCCATGTCTTTGATGAATAAGGAATATAAATATCACTTTCAGCAGTTGTTCCCGAAGATGATTTACTTGCCTTTTTTTACAAAATAATTCCCATTCATCAAGGCGCGAGGGTCATTCGAGGATAAGTGTTATTGAGTGCTTAATAGCGAATGGAAAAATATCGTAGTAATTGTAATAGTGGAAATTTCGTCAATTAATTACTTAAGGGGGCGGTTCATTGAGATTGTTTTTTTTTACGCTGAACAACCAAATTGTTGTAAGCTAGAAAACAGGTAAACGAAACAGTGTTCTACGGGCGTGCAGTTTTAAGAAAGAAACTTTGTTCATACAATCTACGCTTAGGTTTAGACACATATAAAGTGTGGGAAGAAATAGTGACAGTGGTTTCAGCTAAACGAGTGCTTTCCGTGAAAGTTTGGCTTGAGGGAACCGTAGGTTAGAGCTCAAACGAGCACTTGCCATGAAAATAAAGATAAAGCAGAGACAGGGTCCCAACGTCTCTTCTGTAGGAAATAGGTTGCAGGGAATAAGAAAAGTCATCCAATGTCAAAGCAGGATAAATCTTTCTAGCAGCCCCTGCTCAGATGTGGCATGAATGCTCCATCCTTGGATGTACCTGACTTTTATATAGATAGACAATTGCATCCGTATCTGTTATGTTTCCATTGACCTTGGCAACAGTTTTGATGCACGAGTTCCATTTTGGTTCACAAGTAAAGATTAAACCCAAAAGCTTGTCAAAACATGGACCCTTCCTAAGACGAAAGCCATTCATTTCAAACACCTGAAATATTGCATTAATTTTATACTAAATTGACAGGTTGTACAATGTGTACATGCGGGAGCGTTATTCACTTATTATTTAAGATACGATTTTCCTGAAAGTGGACTTCATGTCCGATTTATAGAGGATTATAAAATGCATAAATTTTCGTCTATAAAAATAAAATAGGAAATAGCTTAAAGTGAAAATAACTCTCATAGGATTAAAAAATAAACATACTTTCGTATTTGAAGAGAACTGGTGTAGGCTAATAAAAATTGAAAATAAATTACATTAAATATAAATTAAATTAAAAATAAATTTAACAAATTAACTTTAAAAATATTTCTAAATAGAACAGTAAAAACGATTCTATTACAATAAACAAGCAATTTTATACAACTATTTATTAAATTAGATATCTGTTGATATAATATGCAATAAAATTATTCCTTTGATTATGTCTTACTAGCAGGGAGATCCGACGTTGCCCGTGATTAAATGATGATTAACGAATATATTCGCACTCCTATATTTCTATTGTAATCAAAATCCGTGAAATCGCCCGGGAGGAAGCTTCACATTGCCTCCATGCAGTAACTTAGTAAAAAATATGTTATGCCACATTACGCTCTAGAGAACGTACTGTTTTTTTTTTTATAAAATTAGTTCATGCAACAAAAACAAAAAAAAATAAACACGTAAATTTTAAAGCCTTATAAAATTCTTGCAGTTAACGAAGAAAAAATTAAGAAATTTACGTGCGGAGTTTGAAACTACAGACCATGCCATGCAATAACAAATAACACAAAAAACATGCACTTACCCACAGTAGTATTTTCATGGCCGGTTGTCAATCAATATTTCTAAGCGACGATAGGGGAATAATGGCTTCACCGATGATAGATAAATTAAAATAACGGTTTCGATTATCGAAAATTATCGGGTGTATTCTGAAGCAAAACTTTACTACGATCACTCCCCAACGTATACATAATGTTCCGTAAATTTTAAAGAAAATCTGTTCAGCCGTTTCGGAGTCTATAAGGAACGAGTTCACACAATTGCATTTATATAATTGTAGATTATTATTACGGTGTGTCACTTATTAAGTGTCTATGTATACGGTTGTGTTTCCTCTAGTGTGTTTATATAGATTACGATGATAAATTTACCATACCTTTTTTTGTTTTTTGTTCGTCTCTTATCGATTCTTCCCGGCATTGGTCGATGTTGTAAAGGAATATCTGAGGAAAACAATACAGATTTTCTAGCATGTAGTATATTATGCGTCTTTCGGTGAACTGGGAGAAGCCGTCGCATTATTGACTCATGCTTTCTTTTTGTATTTCCTTTTTCTTCGACAGATTTTGCGTCCAATTCGACTCGTCGGCTTTACTCAAAATCGGAAGCCAGACTGCACTTGCTTGCGAGCGAAAAGATATATTTCTCTCTTTCTTTCGTAATCTCTCTCTTTCTTTCTTTCCTTCTTTCGTTTGGCATACGTCGGAACATAACCCTTTGATTTTTTTTGTTTTTGCACTAACCAATCTGCTCAGCAAAATCACACTTTCCATCATGCCGGTGTAACCCGTGAATTATTATCTATCACTTATATATAGATTCCGTTTAAATAAATCGTATACATAGAAATAATTCTTGGACGTAAGTGTGCAAACGATAATTTCCAGTAAGGAAATTAATTCATGAAGATTGTACCTTTTGCTCATAAAATTGTGGTCTTAGAAACAAAAGGGCACATTAGATAATCTCTCAAGCATCTCAGCACACTTCTGGGTTTGACCTTTACTCCTGATCTGAAATGGAACACGTAGATCAAATCTGTTGCCAGGAACGCCGAGAAAATGGTGGGATCCTTCTACCGCTCCAGAAGATATCTCACTACAGATGCAATTCTCTATCTGTATAAAAGCCAAGTACGTCCAAAGATGGAGTACTGCTGCCACATCTTGGCAGGAGCTGCTAAAAACAGCCTATCCTGCCTTGACAGAGTACAAAATAGACTTCGTGGTTTAGTGGGGGGATGCCCTTTTCTCTTCCCTACTACCTCTCTCCCACAGGAGAGACGTTGCGAGCTTGTCTTTGTTTTATCGTTATTTCCATGGCAGGTGCTCGTCTGAGCTCGAATCCCTCGTCCCCCCCCTCGCCAATCTTTCACGAGAAAAACTCGTCTGGCTGAAACTACTGTCAATAATTTTCCCCACTTTTTATCTGTGCCTAAATCCAAACGTAGATTCCATGAGCAAAGCTTCTTCCTTAGAACTGCACGCCAGTGGAACTCTCTGCCGCTTGCCTGTTTCCCACCTGACTACAACGTGGACGTCCTCAAGTCCAACATAAACAAACTCCTAATAAACCGCCCCCTTTAGTAAGACACTCTATAAAAACGCCCAATACTAATGATTACTACAATACTATCTCATTGATTACTGTATACGCAATAACCCTTATCCCTGAGTGGCCTTCGGGCCTTGATAAGTGGTGACTCCCATATAAAAAAGCGCACCATCCTTAATTTATGGCAACAAGTAGTAACATTGTTAATGTTATACTTCATAATATGCTGTCATATTGGATTATTGTTCTCACGAATATAACTATTTCTGATTTAATTAGATTAATTTATTTCTTCGTCATTTATAAACACTAGCAGGGCATGTGGAAATTCTACAACGTACTCTTTCAAGTGTAATATATTGATATTGGCATTTTGTGGATGTTCGGTGTTAATCGAGACGCCATGATATTATTGTAGCTCTTTTGTTAAAACTACAAAAATATGTATCTGAGCTAGAAGGGATGCCAGGCGTAGCCCGATCGTAAAATACGCTTAAATATGATATCTTAGTGTATGCAGATGTTATATGTATTAGTATAGAGTTGATGTTCTATTGAGTTTTATATATAATCAAGTGTCGACCCCCCCCAAAAAAAAAAGAAATTATGCATACGACTTGAGTGCTGCAGCTTGGATCGAAGACGAATCAAAACTTACGAAGAATATACATATAACTTAAGTATCTTCAACTATAATCAAAACCGAAACCAAAACTTATGAGGAATTCTTAGTAAAATTATTTATGAAAAATACAGTGCCATCAGCTATAAGCGAAACCGAAAGCAAATCTTATAAAGTATTCTTAGTAAAATTATTTATTACAAGAAATGAAAGGTCATAACAATTAAACGGCAGTCACTCGGAAGAAAAAAAGATGGCGACTATGTATGCGATATGACGTCACGTTGAGGTAAAAGGAAAAAAGCTATATAAAGGAGAGAGATTGTGTGTTAGTGAAAGCGATTACGTTAGAGACGTGAGTGATATTATGGCCGCAACGAGAAGTCACGCGTGGTTGGAAAATGAGGAAAAAGATATAGTTGCTACTAAAAAAAGTCGAGTTATTACTTGCATTCTGTTCATTGCAACGTGCTGTATCTTCGTGTTGAATCTTCCTGTGGAACGCTATTAATTTCTTCACATTTCATTAATAAATAATTATTCATTCAGAAATTGAAGGCGTGCTTTTTTTTCTGTCACGTATCTATTTTTTAATAATGATATAACAACGTAGACGTGCGTATGGCGGTTATATGCCAATACCTAACCACGTGCGAAAGGATGTTCCGTAATCAGATAGAAAAAAAGACTATAAATAAAAGAGAGAAAGAGAGAGAGAGAGAGAGAGGGAGAGAGAGAAAACAAACACGTAAGAAAAGCGTGTGTTACCTGTGTGTTTCTAACTCCCTATTTTGTGTATATATGTATATATGTGTACGTATATGTAAGTGTATGTATGAATATGTGTATATGTATTTATATATGTGTATGTGTATATATGTGTAGGTATATGTGTATGTAACATGGTACCAGTCGCATATAACATGACCTGACAGTACTACCTGCCTCATATATATATATATATATATATATATATATATATATATATATATATATATGAAAATAATGGAAATAGTATTCCGACAAAATAGAGAAAATAAAAAAGGAACAAACCGTATTATGTGTTCACCAACGTTTCGTCTTTATTTCGAGACTTCCTCTGGGTGAATGAGATTAAGAAACCAAAAAATATACCAGTACAAAATATTTGAAAAAGTTTCACGTGCACAGTGTGACGCAGTTCTATTTAAGAGAAACGGAAAAATTGATGTTGGAAATTCAAAAAGGAAGGGGGGCTGGCGCTGTAAAGAGAAGGAAATTTTAGTGACGTCATATAGTCGTTAATTTTATTTTAAAACTATGAACGCAAGTTTATATTCTTATTGGGAAAAAGATATATCTGTTGAAATTTAAATATAAGTTTGTAACAGGAATGAAATGAGTGTTTTTTATGTAATTTATTGATTGAGATTATGTGTTAATTATTACAGGGGGTGTATGAATGGTGTGAGAAAGTTAACCTGTGTCCACAGTTAAATAATGTTCTTTTAATAACAGTTTACTTATTAATGGCGCTATGTTATAGAAACCTCCACGTTGTTTAATAGTGCTTGAAATTGCGATAAGCGCAGATTCAAGAAGTCTCCGGCGCGGTTTATTTGAAATAAATTTAACTACTTTTGCTTGTTTAAAAGCAAAGGTGTAGTTATGTTGCAATGAATGAGAGAATAATGCACTTAGAGAATTGCTATTTTTTTATATCTCTTTTGTGTTCATTGAGCCTTTTTTCCAATTTACGCTGAGTTTCACCAACGTATTTATGATGGCAATTATGGCAAGGAATAGTATATATACCTCCATCGGAAACTGGTTTGTTATAGAGATGTTTCTTGGTTTTTAATATATGTCTTATGGTTAGTAATGTGGTTTGTACGATAGGAATTTTTAGTTTGTTTAGTGTGTTATAAATTATTGTATTATTGGTGTGTGTAGGTAAAAGAAGATGTCTGTTTATGAGAGAAAGGTCTGGTGTGTATGATTTTTTATTATTATTTATTCTGGAAAATATTTGTGTGGCTTTTCTCTTAGCATTCAATATGAAATATGTCGGATATTGCATGGTTTTCAAAATGTTTGTAAGGTATTTGAATTCTTCGTCCAGATATTCAGGACTGCAAATTCTTACAGCGCGTAAGAAGAAACCAATTATCATCCCTGTTTTTATTTTATTGTTATGGTGTGAATAGAAATGTATGTAATCGTTTTTGTGTGTAGTTTTGCGGTGAACTTTGAGGGATAGTTTATTATTGGATTTTATTATAAGTATGTCAAGAAAAGGCAATGAGTTATTGTTTTCCGTTTCATAGGTAAACTTTATGGAAGGTTCGACTGAGTTTAATTTGTCTGTAATGATATTTATGCGCGTATTTTCAGGAAGAAAAATTAAGATGTCGTCAATGTATCTGAAATACTCTGTGTTTGGAGGTAATTTGAATTTGAAAGGACCAGATTCTAGGAATTCTAAGAAAAGGCAAGCTAATACTCCACTAAGAGGGTTACCCATAGGAAGACCAAAATTTTGTTTATAGAAATTGTTATTGAAATGAAAGTAAGTCATGTTAGTTATAAGTCTAATGATTTTTATAAGAGTGTCGGGAGGAAAAGGTAAGCTAATGTTAGATTTTTTTAAATGTTTAAGGAGTAGATTCAAGCATTTTTTAATGGGGACATTAGTATATAATGATGTTATATCTAAGCTGTGAATAGTTTTGTTTTGCACGTTAATGTTTTTTATTTTGTTCAGTAAATCTCCGGAGTTCTTTATGTGGGAGGTGCTGATAGTGCCCAGTAGTGGAGTCAAAACGTTGGATATGGGACGTGCAATTTTGTGTGTGGCACTACCGATGCCGGATATTATAGGGCGTATAGGGATGTCTGGTTTGTGAATTATTGGCAGGCCATATAGTGATGGAACATTGGGGTGGTATTCAATGTATGACATCCAAGTTTTGTTGTATTTTATAAGTTTTTTATAAGATTGGTTGAAATTCTCAACACTTCGATTTACTGTCTTTAAATCAGTTTTGGTGTAAGTGTTGCTGTCTGCCAACAATGTGGAAATTTTTTCCAGGTATTCATCTTTTTCCATTAATACTATACCACCACCTTTATCAGCAGGTGATATAATAAAGTTATTGTTATTCGCTAGGTGTTTCAAATCATCTATGTATCTCTTAGGAAGTACAGTTTCATATGGATGAGTAACTGCAACAGAAATAACACCCTGTATGAAACCTTTTTGAAAATCCGTATCTTAATGTTAGTAATTCTTCAAAATTGCGTCGGTGGTAATATTTGAATGCATGCCAGTTGCGAATTTTAGTCCGAAACTAAGGGCTTCAATTTCAGTGTTTGAGAGTACTTTAGTAGAAAGATTTTGTATTAGATCAGGGCGTCCTATAGTACTCCATTTGCTGTCGGAAATTAATTTTGTAAGTTTAGTATCCAGTTTGTTTCTAGATGTTGTGGATTTGTTCTTGCCACTGTAATAAAACAGTGACGAAGGTGGTGTTGGTTTAGAGCAACCCTAATTGCTTCATAATTAAACTCTCAAGCAAACATAAGGCTTTCCATTTTCACTCAAGACTGAAGATTAAAAAATATATAATTAATTAAGACTAAAAATTAATAGCGTGATTAATGAAACATAGGTATTTTGTGGATTCTGCAAAAATGTCAGTTTAAATAGTCAACCTTTTTATGTACGAGTTGCCTTCAATATATTTCGTACCCCCCCCTCACAACTCTTTAAAATAGTCCAAAGAAAGTGCAATGCAAATTCATCTGAAATTAATTTTATTTTGAAAACACATCAGAAAAACCAGAGGCAATATAATATCTATATAGCTTATGACATCCATTTTTGTATGAAGATAAATTACACAGTCTGTCATAAAATGTCATGCCACCAAAATAAGGTTATGTGAAAAAAAAGGGGGAAAACAAATTAAACACAGGAATTAATCATCAAAAACGTAAGCTTTACTAGTTTCATTTAAAATTGCTGTAGACTCTTGAAAGTTCGGTATCTTATTGCTATATATCTTTTGAGATAACTGACCAATTATTTGGATTTAACGTTCAAATAAACAAGCAAGAATTAGAATGCGCATTAAAGCCTGATTGTCACAGCTGTTGAATTTCAAAAATGCAATATAAAGGTCCAGAAAAGAAAGTGCGAGGCGAATCAAATTACATATACTGTTCTGCATTTTATTTAGAAAATCTAAAGGAAAGTTGAGCTGACATCTTCCGAAGGAGGAAGTGTCATGGAATATTATTTCTACAAGTTGTACCTTTTTACAGTTCTTGCACGGGGGTGTCGTCATCAATATTTTACAAGTACGACACCACTTATCAAGGACCGAAAGTCACTCAACATATGGGTTAATACATGTAAAGTAATAGTGTAGCAATCGTTAATGGTGTGAATTGGGTAGAATTTGAATTATTTATACAGCTCAACAACAACTTGTTTACATTAGACTTGAAGACTCCTGTATTGAAATCGGTCAGAAAGTGTCTCACAGGTGGGCAGTAGTAGGAAAGACGCTTTGTTTATGTAATCTGGATTTCGATTTAAGCCCAGATAGAGAGTGGGGGAAATTGTTGATAGTGGCTGTTGCAAATTGAGTGTCTTTTGTGTGAAGGTGGACCATAGATTGGAGCTTAGACGAGCATTTTCCATGAAGATAAGGATAAAGCAGATACAGGCACGCAACGTTTCTTCTGTGGAAAAGAGGTTCGGGGAAGCGAAAAGAGCATCACCTACTAGATTTCGAAGCTGGTTTTAGACTCTATGAAATATGATATCAGCTCCTGTGCAGATGTGGCAGGAGTACTCCATTTTAGGGCCCACTTGACTATTTTACAGATAGAGGATTGCATCGGCAGCGGGGTAGCAACGGGGGCGGTATAACAATCTCACCATTTTTCCAATATAGTGTCTAATATTCTCAAACTGTTTACGATCTGATCCTGATCAGGCTCACCGTTGCTTAACTTCGTTTGTGTAACAAGAACCGGTGTGCCAACTTGTTTGTATTGTATATACAGTCCATGGTCAACGTCGATTGACTTACATGATTAAACAAGAACCTGTGTGTCAACAAGATTATATGCCGGAGAGATATACGACCACAAATATAGTCGATTATAATGAACACAAACATTTATTGTTCGTAAAACTTACTTGGCTTGGTTGTCATAGATTATAAGAGAAATGCTGATCAACATAGCCATTTCTGTCGCAGTTTAAATGCCTATCCCATAAATAAACCACCCAGACGCTGGTTGATTATAAAGCTGAATTTAGAAAGGTAGTATGAATTTAATTTCAGGAAAAGTCGTAAATTTCAAGAGTTAGTCGCCCGAATGAATACTGTACCGTCCAGAGTAATTACTGTGCTTAGATTAAAGTTTCAGTAGACAAGATGGTAAGTCACCTGCAGTTATAGCTCGGCGGGGAGAAGCGTAACAATGTCGAACCGCAAAAAAAAATAAAAAAATGAAGGTGAAACGGACATATGAAAGTAACGATAGCCAATGAACGGGCATTGAGAAGAAACTTATATACAATGTGGAAGTGATATGTACCTGAATATATATATATATATATATATATATATATATATATATATATGTGTGTGTGTGTGTGTGTGTGTGTGTGTGTGTGTGTGTGGCTATATATATATATATATATATATATATATATATATATATATATATATATATATATATATATATAACTCTTGGTTCGTTCGCAAATAAAAGTCTAAAAAACCACTGGACGGATGGCTTCCACGTTTTGGTATAGTATGTTTACTATATCCATGAGTGTTTTTATATAATTCTTTTTAATTATAACATTATACTTAATTTTGCTATGATAAATAGGTGTTTTTCTTTGTACCGATACGCCATTTTTTATTTAGGGACAATAATTTATTACCGCTTCCTGTCACGTGACCAGTGTTACAATTTAGCGGTTTTCCTGCTAGATCTGGAGATTTCGTTTGCAATCTAGTGGGGAATTTTAGAAAATCTGGAGATATTTGGCACCACACATCCTCAATTTTAGATTAAAAAATAAAGAAAAGCGCTTGAAAATGCTTTAAAACATAAAATAAACTCATTCAAGTAAGTAAAAAAAAGTAGCATTTATTGCCTTTGGTAACAATTATTTATTGATTATTTGTTTTGTTTTTCACCTTTTTTTCGGCTAACCATTCTTAAATCTCTCTATAAAATCGATTTTTCCAAGTACATTTTAGGTTGGGGGAGGCATTCCAACCTCCGAAATTTTGTTTAAATACGATCTAAGCAACCCTGCTTTTTTTAGAAGTATTTAGTCGAAAATTGTAAAAAGCAAGAAACAACAGCAAAAAAAGTTATACCAATATAGTAGAATTTAATTATCTACCAACCTAAATACTTTTTTTTTTGCTAAAACAAAGTTTTTTTTTGTATTTTATTTTTCTAATTTCAATGTTGCACCATTATTGTGATGTTTAATTTGCAGTATATTTCAATTTAATTTTTATTATAAAAAGTTAGAGCTTATGATTTGTTTCCTACAACAAAAAATACCCTCTCTGAAAAAAACAGGCAAAACTAGCTGATAAAATATGTAAGCCTTCTGGGGAGCTAACCGCTTCAATATAGCCGATTTTTAATTTGTAATTTTAATTATAAATTATCAATTTTAATTGCAAGTCACAACCGGGTCGAGAAACGGGTCGGTCTTATTGCGTAAAGTAGGGAAAAAGACACTTCATAACAGATTAAAATTGGTTCTTTACGACAACTAACGACGCTCAGCTTAGTGGCCAGACGCCAACCAAGCTCCACGACACTTCCCGAGGCCAGAGTTGACCTAAAAGAATTTTAAGCTGAGTGTTTGGTGATCTGCGATCGGTATAATCCATTACGGTTTTCTGGATGCAGGTGAAACAATTACATCGGGTAAGTACTGGCAACAAATAGATGAATTGCATTAGAAACTTCCACAACAGCATGCAGCATTAGTCAACAGAAAAAGCCCAAATTCGCATCCCCGACAATGCCCGACACTACGTTAGTAAACCGATCCTGCAGAAGTTAAATGAATTGGGCTACAAAACTCTGTCGCATCCGCCATACTCTCTACACACTGCCACATTTTCAAGCATCTCCACAATTTTCTGCGTTTAATATGTTTCAAAAACCTAAGCGATATAAAAATCGCCTGCACAGACAATCATCGCCACCAGAACGCAAGATTTTTACATTTCTGGCATAAATACATTTGTTTTGCGTTAGCAAATGTCTGTTGATTCTGATAGAGCTTATTTTGCTAAAGAAATTTTCGTTCCAGCTGAGATACGTCCATCGGAATTTAAAAGTTCAAAAAAGCAAGAACTGTCATGCCATCCTGATATATAAGATATATACATATATATATATACATATGCATGTATATATATATACATATGTATGTATGTATATATATATATATATATATATATATATATGACAGCTCCTTTAAGAAATTCGTTTCTTATCGTTGAGCACTTTCAGTTTAATTAAAGTCGGTCAGTTTAACTCTTATGCATAGATCATCGTATAGCGATTAGATCACTGTCTGACTGATGTAAATGAATATTTTTAAAAATTAAGATGTTTAAATTCAACGTTATTTCACGCGGTTAATGGTAGCCGAATGGATTAAGTCTTCGCTAATCGAGCCAGAGATGTTGCGGGGTTCAAATCGTTCGACTGGTATTAATCGTGACACCTTGCATTGAAGGTTCCCGAGAGGATAAAACACTCGTGCCTGTAGGTATTTAATTATTATAGTACAAAATAATTATATATATATATATATATATATATATTGTTGATTTTTTCCGCTCTGACATTGATATTAACACCTACTTTTTCTATTTAAAAATATAAAAACGAATTATTTAATATACTCAATTATAGATATGCAAGACTAATTTGCATATGCTTTTAAGAAACAAGCGTTAATTTATTCATTTTTATGGTTGCTTATTAGATGATTAGTTTCATTTAACTATTAAGGCTATAGCTATTGATGCACAGTTTCGATATTCTGCATAATTGCGTAGAATTTAAGATGGAAATATTCTAGTACAAAGAAAATATTTGTTATCGAGAATTCTTCATAAGTTTTGGTTCCGGTTTCGATTACAGCTTAAGGAACTTATATATATATACATACATTTTTTTTTTCATAATTTTTTTTTTTGGGGGGGGGGTCGATTCAAGCTAATGCACCCAAGTTATACATATATATTTTTTTTCTTGGAAATCGCAACTTTATAACATAAAAATCGATAGAACATTAACTATATAATAATATATATGAAATCTGCAAGAATTAAAATATCATATATAGACGTACTTTACGACCGCATTTTACTGGGCGTTTGTGCTAGCGTTGATAAATAGTTTTGCAGTTTTAACAAAAAGCTACAATAATATCAGAGCGCCTCCACTTACACTGAACATCTAGAGAATGCCAACATCAATATATTACATATCAATGTGTCCCCTGTGGAATTTCCACAGGTCCAGCTAGTTAATAATAAACATAAATACTGAGAGAGCAATACTGTGCTACATAGTTCAATACAAATAATAAAATCACATTGTAATTAAAAATCTTTAATTCACTCATAAAGTCCAGCACGCTTCTGTAGAAAATTCTAATTTAACTGCATTTTCTTTTAATGTTTCCAATTTTTTGCGTAAGGTTATGGTGACTTCTTTCTTGCGTGAATAAAAAACAGGTCTGAATTATTACGGGTTTATTTCTAACATTATTAAAACAATGACCATGAATTATTATATTGATATTTAAAAACGAGGTAACATCAAAAGGAAATTACTTTCATATTCTTGTCCAGGGTTGACAGATTGACACCTCTAAAGCAAAATTTCGGGAAGTTAGCATTTTTGAAGCAGTTTCGGCGTGTAAAATTGTATTTAGCTTTTGTCATAGAGTTACGTACGGACAGACTATTGAAATGGAAAAAAAACGGAATATTAATATTTTAATATTTTAATGAAAAGATTATTAAAGTATAAAACTGTTAACGTAAGTTTTTCGTAATAGAGACCAAAGAAAAAGAGAAGATCGCTTAAAGAAGCATACAATTACAGCTATGGGTGGAAGAGAGGATACGATCGTTTGAGCATGAAGGAAAATTGCCTTCATTGCAATCAAAATAAGGAAATTGTGGAGACTAAGATGGAAAATGCGAATTTATATGAAAAATCGTTTTTATTTTCATTTCCTCGCGTTTTATTGGTTTTGCATTGCAAATCGCAAATTTTAGTTGGAAAATTACTTATTTCCATATATAAATGTTGCGTGTTTGTCGGAAAAATTCATTTTTCTGCAACTAAAACGTAATTACTTTCTGCACGCAAATCCATAATTTGTCTCGGGCGTTTAATGAGTCAATAGGACGATAGGTCGTGAGCCAACATATTATTGTTGAGATACGAGAAACAGGAAAACACAAACACTTTCATTATATATATATATATATATATATATATATATATATATATATATATTGTGTACAGGAAGTTGTTAGATGAGGCAAGTAATTGGTATCGTCGGTTTCAAGCCCGATAATTAGGACCGTTTTAGCATCCATATCAAGCGCTCTTCAGCCAATATGAGATGAGTATTGGCTGAAGAGAGCTTGATATGGATATCTAAAACGGTCCTAATTATCGGGCTTGAAACCGACGGTACCAATGACTTTGCTCATCTAACAATTTTCTATACACAAAATACGAAATATAAGTACGCTCTTATTTTTCGGATGTTCCTTTTAATTGACCACTCTGCTGGATCTCATCGCCCCCCCCCCCAAAAAAAAACAATATTTCTGTCTGTCTCTAGATTTTTAAACTCTATCTTATTCGAAACTGAAAGTCGCACGACGGCGCTAGGGGATTCAAATGATTAGATTTTAAGGACCGTTAGTAAGCAAGTCTTTAGCCAGTTAAAATAGTTCTTTAGGGGAAAAAATTGATCGAAATTGGAAAAATGGTTATACATTTTGTCCATTCATTTTGGCTTATTTTAAATTTTAATTTCCAAGCAATTTATATGCGTGTCGCAATGATAGAGTAGCAATGCTACCAACTTTGAATGTTACAGTTTTGGTTTCAATTTTAGCTGATGATAGCTAAATATTTTTTTTTATACCTTTGATAATCGAAATCTGGACAAATAAAAATGTTAAACAATAATTTCGAAATAATAACGGGAATATTTCAGCATCCCAATTGTTCTATTGCTTTTTTTCGCGTTTAAATTATCCAAATAAACAATTGTTAATACTGTCTGCTTTTTTTTTACATCGTATATTTCTGTATTACGTTTAAGTTATTTTAAACCCCACTCTTCCCATCTTAAATAATAATTTCGAAATATAACGTTAATATTTCAGCGCGGAGGTCATGCGCGCATGCGCAACCGAATGTCGTAAACCGGAAAGTTGGTTACATACATCGTTACAAAGTCATTTGAGTTTTATACTTATCTATATATACTAGCAAAAGTATCCGTCGTTGACTGGGTTCAAAAACAGCCTACAGAAAATGGATTGATTCATAAAAGTATGATAGGTTATGAAAAGGAAGTGTTGTAAAGAGATAACTTCGAATTTGGGGGTATCAAAACCAAAGCAAAATATGATGAAAGTAAAAATAAAATAGATAAATCCCATAATTTATTATATCATACCTGTTCACACAGAAACACTTATCATAATATTCTATGGATCTATATTAAAGAACCTTGTTAAACTTTGTGACATATTTCCATTCTATTGAGGTCAGACGCGAATATTATTATACCATATGGTATGAATTTGGCTGTTTGTGACATGTAAAGTTTGTGTTTTAATATATTTTTTTTATTTTTCATGGGGACAACACTTATCAGGGCCCGGAGGCCACTCAGCGATAAGGGTTATTTCTTCATAGAATTGCTTGAAGAGTTCGCTACATTCAAAAGTACAGTGATAACATATTTTTACTGTTTGTTGTAGATTGCTAACGAAACAGATACTGTAATGAGAAAATAAGAGATGTGTTTTCAATTGAACTTTAAAAATATATATGATCTGAATATTATTGAGTATCGAATAAATGTAGTATATTTGGTAAGGTCCTATATATATTATTATCGATCCTGTTTTAACTGAGGAAAATATTAATCTTGGAATATTTGCAATAAACACCATAAAAGAATTACTGCTGCCCGCTTTGTGCTGAACTATTAGCCAGTATAACCAAAATGATTTATAAAGAATATATATAACTTTTTCTCTAAAAAACAACATAGTAATTCCGAACATTAAACATACATGCTGGAGATTGTACTGGCAGTCAACTCAAAGGATACATTGGAGAGTTAACAAATATGCAAATCGATTCGATACTTCGGTTCAGTCTCGAAAGACAAAGGACATCCCCTTTAAGAGTAACTGCGCGTTAAATTGTAAGGCAAGTGTTGCATAATCTCCAACCACACTTATCCTGAATCGGCACTGTTTGAGTCCTGTGGCAAGGAGAAGTCCAGGACGACTGGAAAGGATGCCGAGATAAACGGAGAGCACATACAGCACCTAGAAGTCGCAAATGGTCACCCATTTTGTACTGACCAGGTTAAACGTTGCTTAACTTCGGTGATCCACCGGAAACCGGTGAATATTCCAATATATATATGGAAGAAAATGTAGAAAGAAAGTCAAAAAGTACAGATACACCCAAAGAAAGATATGAAAGCACTGACATATCATTTACAAAAAATATATAGAATCAAACTAATAAAAGGTGACCACCCATAATACTGACTCAAGAAGCATTTGAACGGGAAATGCTGAACTTCGTTAAGAATCTTAGAGTGAAAAATAAGAAACATTACATGAATCCAACAATGCAAAAAATAAACAGCACATTTAGAAAGATGAGGAGTAACACTAATCTCATAATCCCGGCAGATAAAACGATGAATATAGAATATATGCTTATAGTGAATGAACTAAAATTGTGTAGAAAATAAATTAATCCGTATTGTGTATCTGCGAAAAAAATGAACATTCACCCTAAAATCGAGGTATACACATCATTACGCTCAGGATTTACTTAAAAATGATCATAAATTAAAGTTTCAGAATAACCATTTAATTAGACTAATATCACCGTGTATATCAGATTTAGGTTGCATAAGTAAGTGAATATTAGATAGAATCATACCAATGTTTTAAAAAAAAGAAAAATTAAACACAATCTTTGGATTTACTCTGAAGAAGTTATTGGCTAGTTTAGTAGATTACAGCAAAGAAGGAACAAAAAAATGTGTAATGTTTGGCATAGATTCATATTAATCACGTATAATAAATTAGCAATAGTAAACCTACCAAGTAGAACCCTAATAAAATATAAGGAGGGGCTACGTACTAGAAAAATAGATATCTCAAATTTTATATCATCATAGGTCCTCCGGACTCTGCTTAAGTAATTGATATGATAGGACTATACTAGAGACCGTTTTTGTAGAACACCCCAGGTTTGTACTCCAGCCAAGACCTGACGTCAGAAATAAAGGCTGCATCATCTGAGAAACGCTTTCCTTTCAAAAACAACGTCATGGCTGAGAAGAGGTGGAGTTCATAACCGCACGTGCTTCTGATCTGGCGACATGCCAGTTGTGGACCGGAGCGTTGTCCTGCAGGAGAAGGGTACCTTTGCTGATATTGCCCCGCCTCTTGATTTTGATAGCTTCCCTTAACTTCCTCAAAAGTGAAGCATAATAGGCTCCTGTAATCGTGGTACCCTTTGCCAGGAAATCTGTCATCACTACTCCGTCCTGGTCCCAGAAGACTGTGCGCATGACCTTGCCAGCGGAGGGCTGCACGCTTGCCTTCTTTGGAGGTGGTGAGTCCAAGTGTTTTCACTGCATTGACTGAGTTTTGGTCTTTGGATCATAGTGAGAGACCCAGGTTTCATCCTGTGTAATCAGGCTTTTGAAAAACGTTGACTCATCTTCTTGCCATATCTGCAAATTCATCCTCGAGCACCCGACGCGTTCTCGCTTCTGGAATGGTGGAACCAACCTGGCAATCCAACTGGAAGACACCTTATGCGTATGCAAATGGTCATGAATGATAGTTTCCACAGACCTTGTACTAATCTTGACATCTTGAGCTATTTGGTGAATAGTAATGCGCCTATCTTCCAAACTGGCAGCCTCAACTTGACGGACAGAGGCCTCATTAATGGAAGAAGGGGGCGACCAGGTCTGGGAGCTGTTTCCACAGACTTCCGGCCATGTTTGAATTCACGATGCCAACATTTTACAAGGTCATATGATGGGGCACTATCACTATAAGTTTGTTTCATTTCATCAAAAGTCTCCTGTGGTGTGCGTCCTTTCAAATACAAAAACCGGATCACTACTCGACATTCAACGGACTCCATTTCACACCTGACTCAGTTCAAACACCTGTAAAACAGAAACCACAATTAGTTCAGAGCTGTAATTTGCCACATAGCCCGTAGATATATAAATCATTGCACATGCAAGATTTTAGCTAGATCAGATAACTTGAAGTAGGTCAGGGCATTATTTATTGCACGCCCCTCGTATATATACATATATATGCATATATATATATATATATATATATATATATATATATATATATATACATGTAACTACTTCATTTACTCCCATAAAAGTTATATACAAAAGCCATACAATTACATGTTAAAAACAAACTTGGCAAGAAATTTATAGCTCTTATTGAAAAGCACTTTTCCGCAACCAACCACTTACACAAAATTTTACTATAAAAATCCCCTAAATTTATCCTACAGCTGCCGCAAAAATATAGACATGATAATTAAAGCACATAATCACAAAATATTAAATAAAATCAATGAAAAAACAACAAAATAAAAAATCAAAAAGTGGACACCATGACAAAAATAAAACTAACACAAAAGACATATATGTAATTAGTAGAAATAATAATAATAATAATAATAATAATAATAATAATAATAATAATAATAATAATAATAATAATAATAACCACCTCCTCCGGACAACAACAACCGTACTAGAAATAAAAATAAAACACTAATAACAAACAAGATAAATGCCACTGTAGATACCGCACACTCTGCCCACTTCAAAATAAATGTTTAACCAAAAGCATAGTTTACCAGGCCACAATATTTGTGAAAGAACACATTTATAACAAGAAATATTACGTAGGTCTGACTTCCTTAGTTTTCAAAATTCGATGTCATGACCACAAAATTACATTCAATAATAAAAAAACATCGTATGAAAACAACACTAGCAAACAAATACCGTAAACTCAAGGAAAGCGGACGTTCGCCGGTAGTCGAATGGAAAATAGTAAGACAAGGAAACACATGTAGAGACCTAGACAATCCATGTAGATTATGCCTTCATGAAAAATTTGCTATACTATACAGCATCTATTAAACTGTAGGAGAAAAATAGCGAACAACTGTGTTCACGGGATAAAACTTATTCTAAGATAGAGATACAAAATGATTTTAAAACTAACAAAAACAATAGAAAATAAACAAATAAATAAATAAATGAATAAACATGCACATGCATATACTATCACACATATATATGTATATATATGCATATATATATATATATATATGTATATATAAACATTAAAAAAAACTCAACCTAGATTTAAAACAGGTCAAGACACAAGATATCTATGCTCAATAGCACAAACAAAGGAACGGGTTAACCGGGGGTCAAACGGCCTTTGTCGTTTAAGTGCCTGCTCTTTGGATGATTTGAAAGGGCGTGGTTGATACTAGAAAGCTGATTGGCTAACTGAAAACTCGCTAGAAGGTGCGTATATAAAAACGCGAGACAACCACAAAATTCTCGCATAAGCCTGAAGAATCCTAGAGTGGATGAAACGCGGCATATATGTTTTATAACTTACCACACACACACACACACACACACACACACACACACACATATATATATATATATATATATATATATATATATAATGTTTTTATTTTACTTTTTAGCGATACTAATACAATCATTAATACGAAATGTGCATTTTTACCTAGATGCGTGGTAGAAATAATTTTCCCATTTGACGAATTTGGTTCCACCTAAATTGGGAGCGGTAGATTTAGCCACTCCGATGAGTCGCAGACGACGAAACACGCGTATATATATATATATATATATATATATATATATATATATATATATATATATATATATATATATATATATATATAATAGCTCTATATAAGTATAATTTTCAGAAATGGCAGTGCGGCGAGCTATATTTTTACGTTTCCGTTCCAGCCATTTTTAATTTTACGCCTTTTCAGTTATTGGGGCCGTGCAGTCTTTTCGAATTATGCCTATCTCGCCCTTAAATTAGATATCCCGGCCATTTCTGACCTCATGAATAAATGCTTTAACCAGTGGGTCACACCTGCAGGTGTCTGAAGAAATTCATCGCCATTTTGAGCAGAATCAAGTGAGGCGATGGGATCAGTACATCGCAATACATACCTCCCTAATCATCTAATCATATGTTTACTACCTTCGATCATTTTCCCGTTCATTCCGGGTCAAAATATCCATGGCTTCGAGATTCGATGTTGACCGGGTCACTGGTGCAGAAATGATGGACAGGAAAATTAGAAGACCGATCCTGGAGGCCTTAGAAACCATATTCGTAGCAGACCGGCCCAAAATAATCGAATTGGGCTTAATCGGAAGGGCGGTTAGGGGAGAATAGCTGGGAGTAACCACCATATTTGTAAGAAATCGAGAAACATCCACGACGGCACAGAATATGGAACCCTGTGAATTCATGTGAGAAAGCTAGTTAAATCTAAATTGTATATTATTATATGGCTCATCGTGAGATAGAGGAGGAATGGTAAAAACAAGATGTTACGTTTTAATAACAATAATAACAACAACAATAATAATAATAACAACAATAATAATAATATTAACAATAATAATAACAATAATAATAATAATAACAATAATAATATTAACGATAATAATAATGATAACAATAATTATAATAATAACAATAATAATAATAATCATAACAATAATACTAACAATAATAATAATAGTAATAATAATAACAATAATAATAACAATAATAATAATAATGATAATAATAATAATAATAATAATAATAATATCATTAGCACCAGAACCAATTAAGAAAAACTTTGAAAATAGAATAGGAGAAATTGGAACCAGAGGAATGACTGCAAAGGTACAACGACTAACGATAATGAAGGCTGAAATATTAAGAAAACCCCTTGAATGCGGAGAATAATGCACATGAACCATATGCGTGAGCCAGACAAACTACTGCAGAGACAAAACAGGAAGAAGCGTTACAGGGAATAAAGAAAACTGAAGCTGCATATCAACAAGTTCTACATCCCCATCACGCATCACCTCCCATTGTACCATCACCGCCCCCCCAAAAGTGTGATACCAAATAGTCGGGAAGGGTCAAGGAGGATGGAAAGACTGAGGAGAGAGTGCTGACCAGACCTCCGTTGAACAAGCTCGAAGAGAACTGGGACCTTGGGAGGATTAGTGGCACTCAAATTCTAGTATAGATCAATGGCCGCTGCCAGCGAGAAGTCGGTGGTGAGAGGCTGTTGCAATTATGCAAATTTATTTGCAAATGTTATCGAAGGAGATGGAGAGTGCTGGACGTCTGGGGAGACTTGTTGTCACTCAGCTTCCAGAAAACACCACAGGTTTTTCAATCAGATCTTTGATGACTTCTGTGAAAGCTGCATGTTAGCCAATAATAATAATTATGATGATGATGATGATGATAACAACAATAATAATAATAATAATAATAATAATGATAATGATAATAATAATAATAATAATAATAATAATAATAATAATAATAATGATAATAATAACAATAATTGACAAGACAATTTCTTTTACAATTTGGCAAAAGGCCTGCCTGTTCGGAACGGCGATAGTTTTAATACAGCTAGAATGCCTAAAGTCAAAGGAATTGGCCTGATGTCCAAGAGAAAATCTAACTAAAATCATCCAATGGTTGAGACTCCTCCTCCTCCTCCTCCTCCTCCTCCTCCTCCTCCTACTACTACTACTACTACTACTACTAATAATAATAATAATAATAATACTGCGACGACGACTACTACTACTACTACTAATACGACAACAACAACAACAACAATAATAATAATAATAATAATAATAATAATAATAAAATTTTAATCACATGATCACATTTTCAATAATTATGTGATTATATTTTACCCATTTAAAGTTTATGAAACATGTAAAAAAAAAGCTTCTGCTCGATACCGGTGTCGACTTTTAAGAGTCCCTTTTAGCGATTACCTGGTTTGAGGATATTTGTGCAACTAAACGGCACATCTGGCGAAACTTTTCTGTATTTCACCAAACAATTTCTTTAATAAAGAACATTATTCCTATTTTCTCATACAAAAACAACTTATGTAAATAAAAAAAAGTTTTCTTGAAACAAAAAAACAAAAACAAAATACTTTAACCATACAATTTACGGTAAAAAAAAAGCACAAACAAAACAATCGAATCTTAATCAACCCTTATTGCCAAATCGGCTCCGGCAAAATGTTGAACGCGCCTCCGCGTTTTTTTTTTCAAGTTAAATTCAACTTTCATAAAATCTTTTTTTTTTTTTACAATTTCACGATATTTTTTTTTAATAATAAATTGTTAACTGAAATCACACATTAGTTACAAAACACTCCCCTCTTCATGGTAAGAATGGCTGAAAAAAATAAAATAAAAAAAAATGAATTATTTCAGCACGTTACCAAAATGCATATGCACCGTGAATTTTCTTTGAAAAAAACTGTACTTTCACATAACAATTTATAGTTTTAATAGCAAATGCACATATTTTTTCTTGGGTGCATAAAACATATATATCCATATGACTTGGGTGCATCATTATTTATTTTTACAAGTAACTTTCTTTATTAAAACTCCAAAAGTAATTCCCACTATTTTTTATTCTGCTCGAATCGATTGGGTGAGGGATAAAAAAAACGCACTATTATGATGACTAAACGTATTCGTTCATGAACTTTAATCTGTCACAGATATTGACGGTGTAAGACTTCAAGTTAGCAACACCTGTCAGTGGCATGCATCCGAAGCAGAGATGTGTCACTGAAGTATTTTATGCAGAAAAATATGAAAATGTTCAACACTTAACGGCGTTTATTGAGCGTCTAAAGTCGATACAGTTAAGGCCAGCACAGTTCGGAGATGAGTTCGTTGATTTTAGATCGGCGGCAGAGATGTGGTAGTCAGCTTGCACTCCGAACTTTTACAACCGAGACATGGTTTAGTGAATTGAGAATTGTGGTAATTATAAAAAGATATAAATTGTAAAGCGGAGAAAGTCGCCCGTGTTAATGGTAGTATTCATGTCCTCTTAGATCTTCAATGTGTTAGTTTTCAAGTTGACAATAGGTGGTCTTACTATTGGGAGGTTACTCGTATCTAGTGAATCAATTTTTTCAGAGATCTTTCTTTTAATTGTTTTTATTCCTTTCTCCCTATGTTTTTTTCTTTGTTTTTCTTAACTTTTTTGCGATGCTTATCGAAGTTGACGGACATACCTGTATAGTTTTCAACAAAATGTTGGCATAGATTTAAACGACAACAAAAACAGCCTATTTTACAAGTGGCGTTTGTTATTGAAATATATCTCCAAGTCTAGAACTTTGTTGAGCATCGTAATAAATATAGCTGAATACTTGTCAATAATGGTTATATGTAACCCATGAGTTATTACAATAGAAAAATGCGAGCATGAAAAGTAATATGATTAAGCTTAAACATGGAAAAGTAAAGGACTAGTAGTAAAAACTGGAAAAGAAAAAGACAACATATTCCTATAAAAACATATAATTCATAATGCTGCAATATTTTAAGTTATAAATTTATTATAATTTTTGCTAGAATATCTTGTCCTTTTCTTTTCCAGTTTGAACAACTAAACCTTTACTTTTCCATGTTTCAGCTTAACCATACTACTTTTCATATTCGCATTGATCTATTGAAATCCATGATTTTTCCAGGCTTCGGGTAAATTCACTTATTCTTTGTTTAATTTCAGTCTTATTTTTTGTTGGCATCCATGAATATAACATACACATATGTAATAACAATGTGCGGCACTCGTCTGCTTTGATACCCCAATTATCTCCCTTTCAAGTTTTTATTCTCTCTGTTTCACTTGTTAATTCTCTTTTCGCGAGAGCGGTGAACTGGTAGCAACAGTAGTCGCTGAAGCAAGGTTTTCTATGTAAACCAGTCATAAAAAAAAAACGTTGCTCACCTACTTGCATTTTTTTTTACGATGTCGGATACCAATAAACTCATTATAACTTTTGTGTTACTGAACCAAAATTAATTTTTTTTTTCACAATATCGCTAAGAAGATGATCTATTAACTTATAATTTTTTGAAAGTTGGTCGAAAAATGAGTGAACGGTGAAGCTTTAAAACAGTTCTAAATGACTAAAACTGCCACTTAACCGTATATTCAAACACCACCACCCCATTAATGTCGAGCAATATACATAATTTACTTCTGTCGATAACTTTCTTTTGTAAATCCGAGGGTGATTTCAAAAATAAAGCACACTATTTTTTTTTAATTCTGCCTTAATCAATGAGAGGGGGGGGCTGAAACTCCCATTTGATGATGGCTAAACTTATGCCATCATAAACTTTAACACCTTATACAGATATTTACTGTGTGAGACTTTAAATTAGCTAAGCATGTCATGGATATGCGGCAGAAGCAGAGATGTGTCATCGAATTATTTATGCCGAAAAATATGAAACGGCGTTTGTTGATCGTTTAAACCCGATACATTTAATGCCAGCACAGTTATTTGATTCCAGACAGGCGACAAAGACGTGTAAGGCAAACAGCGCTCCGAACTTATGCAACTGAGGCATCATTCATCGATGGACAAAGTGAATTTAGAATGCTAATGAAAAATATAAATTGTAAATGCTAATGACCATGCAAAAATGTAACTTGTAAATCACAAGCAGTCGCTCGTTTTACTAATATCACTCACGTGTTTGTAGCTCTTCAACATGTTGTTTTTTTTTAAGGCGAACAAGAGGAGGCTTTATTATTGGAACCTTGCTAGTATTTAATGTCTCCATTCTTTTCAATCATCTTTCTCTTAATTATGTTCACTGGCACGACCTGCAGAAATTCCACAGCGGACTTGTCCATATGCAATAAACTGATGTTAGCATACTGTGGATTTACAGCTTACATTGAGACGCCCTGATATTATTGCAGCTCTTTTGTTAAAACTGCAAAAGTATTTATCACACCTATCAGGGAATGCTGGCGTCGCTCAGTAGTCGTTATTTCCATGGCAACTGCTCATCTGAGCTCCAATCTCTAGTCGCCCTCGCCAATCTATCACAAAAAACCCATCTAGCTGAAACCACTGTCAATAATTTTCCTCACTCTTTGACTGTGCCTAAAACAAAACATAGATTCCATGAAAAAAGGCTTCTTTCTTTGAAGTGCACACCTGTGGAACTCTCTTCTGTTTTCCTGATTCCCAGCTGCCTACAACTTGGTAGTTCAAGCATGAACAAACTCATGATGAACCGCCCCTAAATTAATCCAATCTACCAAATTTCCATTACTAAAGATTACTACATTATCCCATTTATTACTTTACACTCAATTACCTTATCCTCCAGGGGCCTCCGGGCCTTGATAAGTGGTGACTACTATGTAAGTAAAAAGAAAAGCATATATGGTTTAAAATAACATTTTTATTCATGCTGATTTCATATATATTATTATAGAGTCAATTTTCTATCGATTCTTATACATTATAAAGTTATGATTTCAAAGATAAAACATATATATCCATATGACTTGGGTGCATCAGTTGGAATCGAACCGAAAGCAAAACATATATATATATATATATATATATATATATATATAAATATATATATATATATATATGTATATATATATATATATATATATATATATATATATATATATATATATATATATATACTAGCGCGATCTGTGGAAATTCTACAAGGGACTCTTAAATATGTAATATATTGATGTTGGCATATAGATATTCGGTGTAAAATGCTAAAACTGCAAAAGTATTTATCTAAGCTAGCACGAACACCCGGTAAAGCCCGGTCGTAAAGTACGCTTAATATTACGTTTGAATTCTTTCAGATTTCGTATATACTAGCGAGGGTTACTCGGCTTTGCCCCGGTGTTTGGAGGTGTGTGTGTGTGAAAATACGGGGGGGGGGTAAAATAAATAAAAAAATGTTTGGGTAGGTAAGCATGAGGATCGAATCCGAACCCTTGAGGCAAAGTTGTAAATTAAAGTGTGAAAAAAAATGTGCGACGTTAACCATTGCCCCAACGCGAGATGATACCAGAACCGCGTTTGAATTTATTTAATTACTTAAATTAACAGGTGCACGTTTTAATGAATTAATGAGGTCAACTTTTGACTGCGGGTTAGCATTTCATTTAGTGCGGGAATGCTTTTCCTCAAGACGTTTAGGGTAGGGGGAAACATTATAGGAAAAGGCCTAACCTACATGCGGCGAGCGAAAACTGTTAAATATTTATCTTCCCGAAGTCGAGCAAATTAAATAGACAGGCGAGCTCCGTTGTTAACTGTGAGATATTACGATTTACATGTGATATAAAAAGTTTTAATAAGTTGTGAACCGACTGATCGCTTCTCTGAAAAAAGCCTTTCTTGGACGTACACAAAAAGCGAACATGCATTCTCGCAAATATAGATTATTATAGAGTTAATGTTCGGTCGAGTTTTATATGTAATAAAGTTGCAATTTCAAAAATATAAAAAAATTTATAGCTTGAATCGAAACTGAAATAAAAACTTATTAATATATATATATATATATATATATACGTATACATATATATGTATATATATATATATATATATATATATATATATATATATATATATACTAGCAAAAGTACCTGTCGTTGACTGGGTTCAAAAACAGCCTACAGCAAATGGACTCTGATTTATGAAAGTATGATAGGTTATGAAAAGGAAGGGTTGTAAAGAGATAGCTTCGAATGTGAGGGTATCAAAACCAAAGCAAAATATGATGAAAGTAAAAATGAAATAGATAAACTCCTAAATTTATTATACCATACCTGTTCATACTGAAACATTTATCACAATATTCTGTCGATCTATATTAAAAAACCTTGTTAAACTTTGTGACATATTTCCATTCTATGGAGGTCAGGTGCGAACGAACACCACATAATTTTATTATACTATACTTCTTCAAACTGAAACATAATTATCAAAGTATACTTATTCAGATAGATATGAAAAGTCTTTATTAAAGTGTTTGCCTATTTCTATTCTTTGGAGGCCAGGCGCGAACGCAGACACCACAATTTTATTATACCATCCCTATTTAAATTAAAACATACTTATCAAAATATTATTATGTACATCTATATCAAACACACCTGTAAACGTTTTTTTATTTTTAAATTTTTTTATTTGCATACTTTGTGGACCAGGCGCGTACGCAGACCCCACAATTTCAATGAATCATCATTATGCCAGATCAAACATACCCATTCCTGTGTCTCGATACATCTTCTATCATTATATGAGATCAGTTTTCTATAATAGTCAACCATATAGGAGCCTATTCGTGACCAGACACAAACAGACGTTCAGCTTATATATATATATATATATATATATATATATATATATATATATATTTATATATATATATATATATATATATATATATATATGACTTGAGTTCCTTCAGCCATAATCGAAACCGAAACCGAAACATCTGAATGATTATTGATAAAATTGTTTACTTAAAAAAATAGATGATTTAAGTGGCATTAACTATAGTCGAAACTGAAACCCAAACTTATGACGGATTCTTGATAAAATTATGACAAAAAGTAGAAGAACATAACAATTAAACGACTCGGATGTAAGCGTGACACACAAAAGAATACACCCGTCATTGTATTAATATATATATATATATATATATATATATATATATATATATATATATATAGTAATTTATAAAATATGTATGGCGATTAAGCTCCACTGAATATTCGGCGTTTCATCCACTTTAGGATTCGTCAGGCTTATGCGCATAAGCCTGATGAATCCTAAAGTGGATGAAACGCAGAATATTCAGTGTAGCTTAATCGCCATTTATATTTTAGAAATTACTAACTTGCTCTACCTACGTATTGAGCACTTTTGAAGTAAATACTTAAAGTTTACGCATAAATCTATACTTTCGTATATTAATTTTATGTGAGTAAATGAAGTAGTTATATATATATAAATATTTATATATATATATATATATTTATATATACATATATATATATATATGTATAAAACGTAATTCCCTCAGCTATAATCGAAACCGAAACCAAAACTTGTGAAGAATTTTTGGTAAAATAATTTATAAAATTATAAATGAATTGAGTGCCATTAGCTCTAATCGAAACCAAAACCACTTTTTTGTAAAATTATTTGTTACGTTAAATGGAATATCATATCAATTAAACGACGCTCCCTCGGAATGCAAAAGATGTCAGCCTGACACACAAAATAACACACACGCCATCGTATTAATATATAGATTCCTTTCTTCATATCGGCTTTTTTTGTTCCCCTTTGTTTATTTTCACTTTTTGCTTTGCCTTATCGAAGTTAACGGACGATAAACGCGTTACCTGACCGACCCTGGGGTGTGGAATGATTGGATTTCCTCACATTGGTACGATCTCCAAAAAATGTTGGTTCGTGACTGCCACGCCAACGCAACATTGAACAATACAGCTCCCCCCCCCAAAAAAAAGAGCAAAGAAAATACACAAAAATGATAACATCAAACATAATTCGATTCAAATGGAATTCGCAAGGCTTACTGATAAGAAATATTGTTAAAGAATGTGCAGTCAGCCCTTGGGAAAAGAGTATTGTCGGTTAGAACTAGCACCTGCAATTGTGAGGGGCGACCCAGGAAGCAGAGGATCAACTCACTTCTAGACAGAAAATTCTGGGAATAAAAGGCGAGTCATTCAATCATTAGTCTGCACTTAATTAGGAATCACCACTTATCAAGGCCCGAAGTCCACTCGAGGATAAGTGTTAATGAATGTAAGGTGTTAGTTAAGTAACTGTTAATGATGTAAATTGAGTAGAATTTGGTTATTTATGAGGACAGTCTAACAGGAGCTTGTTTACATTAGACTTGAAGGCTATCATGTTGTAGTTAGCCGGGAAGCATGTCAGCGGGGCAGCGTTTCAAATGCGGCAGTTCGGGGAAAGAAATTTTGTTCATGGAATCTACGTTTACATTTAGGCACAGATAGAGAGTGAGGGAAATCGTATATAGTGGTTTTAGCTAGTCGAGTGTTTTGGGGGGGGAAGTTAGACAAGCAGGGACAATAGATTGGAGTTCAGACGAGCACTTTCCATGAAAATAGCGATAGAAACATGTTAGCGACGTCTTTTTTTTTGTTAGGAAAAGGTTTCAAGGAAGAAAAACGGTCATCACCTACTTGGTTTCGAAGCCGGTTTTAAATTATATCAAGACAAGACGTGCTGAGAAGCTCCTGCTCAGATGTGGCAACAGAACTCCATTTTAGGACGAACCTGGCTCTTATAGAGAGAGAGGATCGCATCGGGAGTGAGAGACTTTTTATTTTACGCTTCCTTCATCGCAAAGTAAGCACTGCGTTACTGAGACGTAAATTACTATTGTAAAGTAGTCATTCCTGCGTAGGGACTTATGCAGCAATATGCTAATTCATATGACTTTTAAACGTCTGCGTGCGTGTGAAGTTAATGAAGTACGAAATAAACAATAGAATTACCGAAACTTACATTTCGAGGAAAGAAATTACTAATGGTAAAGAGTCAGCCGGCATTTTAGATCTAAGAGGCGGAATTCTTCTGTTTAATAATAAGGCTGTTTCTAGGAGGAAATCTGTCAACAGGAAAATGGGTTTTACAACCTTGTAGTTTTTTAGAATGAAGCTATTAGCAAAAGTGTGCTTTATTACACTAAGATATCAAAAGAACGAATTGATTACGAGGAGTAGACTAAAACAAAAATGCAGGTATAGAACAAATTATCTTAGAGAGGAAATCGCTCCAGACAATTCAATTAATCGTGAATGGTTGTGTTTTTGGTGTTTTATACAGTGTAACCCGGATATAAGATACTTCTTATCCTGCCCCTATAACTTTCTTATATCCGGGTTAAACTTATATACGGTGTTCTTATATCAGGGTTACATTGTTCATTAAAACCGGCTCTAATTTGGGACCAGAAAAAATCTTTCTGATATCAGTTTTTTCTTATATTCGGGTATTTTATATACTACGGGGTTTCTGTAGTATATTCAAAGCTGCGGGGATTTTGATTGAGAAAGCAGGCCATATTTTACATGGGATCACGATGTAATCGTCGTCGCTCAAGGGAGAAAGATTAAGCTTTTTAATTTAACTTTAATAGCCCAAGACTGAGAGGCGGATAATTCTCTGGAAGAAAATAATATCCCTAACGAAAAAATTAGACTTCAAATGAAAACGTAAAACCAAATAAATTATTAAAATATGGATATGATAGTAAGTGCGGTCTAAAATAATGTCTCCTATTATATTTCACCACAATGGATCAGAAACGATTTATAATTGCTTTGTTCTAATGATTGAACTTATACACACTTAAACTTATACTTTAATTTCTCTTTTGCGGATATTGACGGTCGAGCACTCTACAAAAACATCCTCTGTCAAAGACATGCGTTAGAAGTTTGGATTTTTCCTCCAGGTTTCAGCAAATAGGCATGGAGAATGGTGCTTACTGTGTAGAAAAAAATATTTATGACATTAAAAAATCGCTTTTTTATCGTACTATTTCCCCTTTCCGTGTGTTTTTAACTGTAAGAGTTAAAATATATGAGGCTTTACTTTTCATCATGCAACAAAACGCGCTCCCTACGCCCATCGTTCAATCATCGTTCAACGCTGACTAAAGTGGGTTGAGAAAGGTGGTAACAATTAAAAACTACAAAGAGCGCTACATTTAATGGTGTCATTCCAATGTTCATAAGTTTCCACCTAATTGATATATACATATATATATATATATATATATATATGCATATATATGTAAATATATATATATACATATATATATTGTAAATAAATAATTGTAAAATCAAATTATACAGAGAAGTCATTTTTTTTACACAGTGATAACCACTTATCAAGGCCCGGAAGCCTCTCAGGGATAAGGGTTATTGCAAGTACATAACGTTAGTGTGGATATTTGATGAAGTGTTTACTTAAGTAGGCGGTTCATTAGGAATTTGTTAACATTGGACTTGAAGACATCCAAGTTGTAGTCCGGTCGGAAGCAGGCAGACGGAACAGAGTTCCACAGGCGTGCAGTTCTAAGAAAGAAGCTTTGTTCATGGAATCTACGTTTTGATTTAGGCACAGATAAAGAGTGGGGGAAATTTTTCTCAGTGGATTCAGTTAGACGGGTGTTTTTCGTGAAAGATTGGCGAGGGGGGACCAGAGATTGGAGTTCAGACGAGCACCTGCCATGGAAATTACGATAAAACAAGGATAGGCTCCCAACGTCTCTTCTGTGGGAGAGAGGTTGCAGGGTAGAGAAAAGGGCATCCCCCACTAAGCCACGAAGTCTATTTTGTACTCTGTCAAGGCAGTTATTAGTTAATGAATTATAATTCAATTTACGATCAAAGATCGTTATAGAGTTATTGTGAGGATTTAAAAATGTAATCGTGGTACATATAAATGCACACATACATATACTGATATATATATATATATATATATATATATATATATAATTTAATGAATTTAAAAAATAAACTCTCATTGAAATGAAATGAAGTGGTTGAGTTTCATATCAAAGACTTTTTATTATTCTAAGCAAGACAAAGAATGCTTTTAAAAATTAATCTTCTTAACCTATAAGGTTTCGATGTCTACCATCTCATCAGAGGAAAGAAAATATTAGCAAATAGTTATAAAGGTATGCACCCTATTTGCTCCTGTGCTCGGTGAGATTGCCTTTCGTGGGTCAATGTTAGGGGCTCTTCAACTGCGTAAACAGTACATGACCTACAAAAATGCCGGCATCATGACGACGATGCTTTCAGCCTGCATCAATTTGGCCATCATCATGGTGCTTAATAGTATTTATTGTAGAGCAGCTTTTTGGACTGATCTTGAATCTTTACGAACACAAACCGAATATGACAACAGCCTAACGTTCAAACTGTTTGCTCTTCAATTTGTCAGTTAGATCTCGTCTATTATCTACATTGCTTTCTTCAAAGAAAAAGTTGTTGGCCGTCCCAAAAAATACAATACTTTATTTGGCGCTCGTCAAGACGAGTGCGAACCGGGTGATTGTCTGATCGAATGGTATATCCAACTTGGTATCATCATGGCTGGCAAACAATTATTACAAAACAATTTTGTTGAAATTCTCATTCCGAAACTCTGGAAATACTTTCAAAATTATTAAAGCAATTAACAATATTATCACATTATTTCTTGCGTTGTATAAGGTGTTAATTTAATCATATGAATATATGAGTTATATAAGATGTCAATGTTACCGGTGATAAATTGATTTAATCGTGATTATAATTAAAATTATTCTATTTTATTGATGCGAAGTTAGGTAATATGTTAAGTGACTTCTTACTTATACTGTTCGCTATTTGGTACGTATTAGTGAGAATAGATAACTTTTATTTAACTTTAAATGTTTATGACCTCTTTTTTATCTTAAGAACTGTATATATAAATTGGAGTGGGTTGAAGTTCCGGGTTTACTTTATAGATTAGAAAATCTAGAGCTGGAGATTATGCCATGCCTGATAAATAATGGTAAACTACACATATACACAATCATATAGTTAACGGGCATGTACATACATATGCACATACATGCGCAAGTGAAATACAAACGATTGCACTGAAAGGGACGGCTAGAATCCTGAAAAGATCTCTTGGTTGGACTCACTAATATAGGGGTAAATGTCAGACATCTGGTTGGATGTCCCATCCCCTAGAAGAAAAGGTTTAAGAAAAATGAAAAAAAAAGAGACATATACACCTATACACACATCAAAAGGGGGATAAATAAAACCACAATAGGATGATTAAATGCATTAGTTATGAAGATCAGCAAACCTTATATGATCTAAAAACATGTTTCTCGTTCCCAGCTCATATATATATATATATATATATATATATATATATAAAACCTCATATATATATACGTGTAACCTCATGAATATATATATATATATATATATATATATATATATATATATATATATATATATACCCGTTCACATACACCTTTCACGATAAAGCTAGAACCCAGATGAGATAGAATCGAGCAATTGCGTCGACAATGGACAACGCCAGACCGAAAGTGGGTTTCGATGTACTGCATCTCATCAGTGAAGTGCTCCGACATAGGGGCGAACCCAGGTCGTTGCACTCATGAAGTGTGCAATACTGACGACCTAACCATATGGACCACGGCGCCATCTATTTTCTATGCCTCGATGTTTAAATTCTTATATTTTTATCAAGTTCTACATTCTACGATGTGACAAGCAACGCGTCCTATACAACTAAGATAGTGACTGCTGGTATGCAGGCGGTAGATATCACATCTACAAACATTAACTGAAATTAGCCGACTCCCCGGACACGATTTCGGAACAACCTATTTGTTTAGGGACATTTTTTTCTACACATATTAGAAATTAAGAGGAGATTATAGATAGATATATAAATACCCGTTCACATACACCTTCCACGATAATGTGTAGAAAAAAGCGGGTCGATCCTCGTAGGGACGTGATGTCCCTCAACAAATAGGTTGTTCCGAAATCGTGTCTGGGGAGTCGGCTAATTTCAGTTAATGTTTGTAGATGTGATATCTACCGCCTTCATACCAGCAGTAACTATCTTAGTTGTATAGGACTCGTTGTTTGTACTGCATCTCATCAGTGACGTGCTCCGACATAGGCGCGAACCCAGGTCGTCCCACTCATGAAATGTGCAATGCCGACGACCTAACCATACTGCTGGTCGGGAGACTTGAAATTAATGTACAAAGCGAACTTGGTTAGTTGTATAGGACGCGTTGCTTGTCACATCGTAGAATGTAGAACTGGATAAAAATATAAGAATTTAAAAATCAATGCATAGCCAATTGATTCCGCAGCTTAAGGGGGCATTCAGACTTTCTCCTACAATTTTATATTTAGTTACTCTAGATGTATTTCTATTTACAACATTTAATATTTTCTTATGTTTTTTAATTATATTTTTCTAAAATATCACTACAATTATAATTTAATTTGATAATATTTTTATTAAATATTTTGTGCAGAATGTTTGCGGGATGGGTATCTCTTTTAATGAGGTTAACAACAAGGGTGGCGTAAACCAGATTATTTTCCCTTTTCTGTTATTCTGTGTGTACTATTGAACGGTCTTGGTTCGATACATTCAAGTTGTTTGTTTTTATAGCAACTGTCTTTAAGGGCATTTTTATAGAAGATTTTTGTTGGGAGTTGATGCTTTATAACTAATATATATATATATATATATATATATATATATATATATATATATATATACACACACATATTTTTAGTTAAAGGCGTTGGTACTAATATAGATACATGTATATATATATATATATGTATATATATTAATATATATAAATACATGTATATATATGTATATATATAAATATATGTATATATACATATATATATGTATATATATATATATATATATATATATATGTATATATATATTAAATGTGTGTTTATTGTTAAAGTTCGTAAACATCTTATTCATAAGACGTGGGTTTTCTTCAATTTATGTATTCATTCCTGAACGAAGTAAAAGTTCGCTTTGTACATTAAGTTCAAGTCTCCCGACCAGACATATTTATCAGATCTTACAATTTTGCTTGCGTAAGCATAAAACACACGTGTCTGTATAAAAAAAACGCTACTATTTATTTAAATATGAATATTTAAATAAAACTCAGTGAATATATAGATTTGCAAATATGTGTCTATATATATATATATATATATATATATATATATATATATATATATATATATATATATATATATATATTTATTTAAATAATGCCATATTGGAAATTAAATAATCCTAATCGTTATTTGAACGAAAATAAATGTCATGGAATTATTTGTCTTAACTTTTGGCCTTCGGGCCAGGAGCGGAAAAGGAAGTAATCAGTTCTGGTCAATGTGGGGGAGACCCTTCATATCAGAGAATTGCTAATTTTGAACCCTGCCAGAGTGCCCCTTGGGGGAGCTGGTTTTTCCTACCCACATTAAAAAACGGCCTTGTGCCTAATTTGCTCAGCGGGGAAGCAAATAAATAAATAAATATTTTCTACATCTTTCTATGTTTTCCCCGCCCATCTCTCTTTCTCTCTCTCTCTCTCTCTCTCTATATATATATATATATATATATATATATTTATATATATATATATATATATATATATATATATATGCGTTTTATTTTTTATCACCGTTCGCTATTTTCCGCGAACATTTCTGCAAAAGTCTGAGGACGCTACAGACGGCCAAAAAAAACGGCCGTGTAGCCGAAACAATAATGTAACTTAACAGAAAGATACGGTAATAAAAGATAAAACGCATATTTGCTCTACAACAGTATTGAACACTTTCTTCAGTTTTTATTAATTACCATCTCCACTATATATATATATATATATATATATATATATATATATATATAAAGGAGAAAGAGAAAGTGAATGGGGATGAAGAGACGTGACGAAAGGGGGGGTAACGGCTGCGACAAACGAATAATGAGGGCTAGAGTGCGATAGGAAATCGATATGTGTAAGAATCTCTGCATTCGTGAAATCTACCATTTTCTTTGCATGTATTTTGTTTTTGCTTCCTTCTAATTGTTTAGTTTGTGACCTCTGCGTTATCGTAAATGTCATTTTTCATGGCTCGATAGAGACGTCTAAGTTCCAGCATCTGACCCATAACGAGGTGAACCGAAATCGTGGAAGAACTACTACAGCGTTATGATAGCTTCATACCGACATTCATAACCCATTTTACGCTACGCCTCTTATGCGATGGGAGAAACCAGTACGGCACGCCTGACAGGGTAGAAAATACTTGTATTGATTCCATCCCATTAATACTTTAACCTAACACACACACGCACACACACACACACACGCACACACACACACGCACACACACACACACACATATATATATATTATTTATTTGCTTTTACGTAAGCAATATTATGTTGCTACACAGTAATGAGTATGTTTTGTTCAGCTTGTTACCAGTAACTAGAAACCACTAAAGCAATGAAGCAAAGTTTTGAACGAAAGTATTAGGTAGTCTTCGTGTTAATATCAGGAGGTTCCATCAAACGTTGCGAAAAATGAGATTTAGTTCTATGTAAATAGAACCGAATAGAGGTGCGGATTTAGGTTTGTGTTGAGATATAGGGACGAATGAGAAAGGAAGGGGGTTGAAGATAGAAATGGAGGTAATTGAATGCTACAAAGAATAATACTTGTATGTGTGTGTGTGATTGCCACCTTAAATCTTAAACCTACTAGTGTGCATAGGTTTATTCAGTAGAGTAATGTGAATTTGATACATCCATGCTAAATAGGGTTTCAGATTTAATCGTTTTTTTTTAGGTTATACAATTGTCTTTAATTTGACTAAACTTATCATGTGGTCCAAAAATGTACGACTTAAGTTGCCCTCTTATATATTCCTGGTCGTACATTATCAATTCTACTTATATTAGTAAGAAAGGCCAAGATATAAAGGAAGAAAAAGAAAAAAAAAACGTAAGAGAGAAAAGAAGAAAAAGAAAGAAAGAAGGGAAAGAGGGCAAACGAAAAGAATAAACCACAAATAATATATTGGCGGTGACTCTAAAGAATGTTATACTCATTTATATTCCTCCACCATTTCCGTTCACTGCCCCATCCTTACTCCCATCTATAAACATAGACAATTTAAGTATTTGCCACACTAATCTCTGAAAGTTGTATAGCAATAATAATAATAATAATAATAATAATAATAATAATAATAATAATAATAATAATAATAATAATAATGTATTTAATTAATTCATCTTTATGCTTAGATATAATCGTCTTCTCTTATTGTGATAATTACGATAATTGAATAGAAGGTTATGGACGATAAACATGTTGGTTACTGCGACATTTAGGATAATGTTTAATAATTATTATATTGATAAAAAGCCGTAACAATAGTGGGATGCAAATGTTTAAAGTAAAATTCAAAAGTCAATGTGTAACGAATTATTGATTAAAATATATAAGATAAAATAAGTACAGATATAAGATAAGTTTAAGGATTAATATTAAATTCTGTAAAATCGAATGTACATAAAGAAATATTCAATTTAAAAATGTATTGTTTGAAACAAGGAATATATGGAAAAATATATTTATTTCCTTAATCCATGGATTTTCAATAATTGCGGGTGTGGCGAGTGTGGACCCACCCTTTAATTGCCATTGCTCCCAGGTCCACTCTGACCCGGTGGGGTAGTACCTGTTAGGGTCCCAACTATGGGTTAAATAAAATCCGACTTAAAAACAACAAATATATTCTATTAAAAAAATTCTTCAAAATCTTTGGATTCGGCATTAAATAACCTGAAAAGGGTTGATATGCCGTAAAACAAAAACAACCAACCAACCAACCAACCAACTGATCGTAAAATATGCTTAAATCTGATATTTTGATTTATGCAGATGTCCTATTTATTGCTAAATTATATTGGACCTAATATATATTTTAAAAGTTAAAAAAAAGTGACCCGTGCGCCACCACCGAGAATCTAAGCTAATACGTTTAGCTTAGCTTACGATGTACTTTTTCCTTTGACCTGAGCTATGAAAACATGTTTGCTGCAAGGCTAAAAATTAAAAAAAATATGAACCAATAACTATTATGTTACGCATGCATATTCGTAATACCGTCGTTCGACCATCATCTGGAAAATTCTATAGTTTTAATTTCCACACTTTTGCACCGATCTTCTACGGCTAAAATTCAAAGATGAAGTTTCGCATATGTTCGAATACACTATATATCAAGTTTAATATCTGTAAACCAAAAACTGACAGAGGAGTTTGATAGGCAATTTTTAAACAAATATGTATATACTTATACATAAATATATATATATATATATATATATATATATATATATATATATAGAAAGGGCTTGCGTTTACTATAACAAGTTTAAGTAAATATTATGCAAGTATAAATCAAGTAGAATATCTGCATGAATATAATTACACGTAATAGTTAAGTAAAGATGATCATCCTATAAGAAAACCGAAAAAAAATAACAGGGAATTAATTAAAATGAATGTTTAAAAGAATATGCAAATCACCCAGATCTTTTGCAGATGAATGCAATTCCACGGCTCATATATAACAAAGTTGTATTTCTTTTTAAATAAATAGAAGAAGGGTCTTTAATATGAATATCAATACAGCAAAACCCAATTATGAGTATATATATATATATAATTATATATATATATATATATATTTTTGTTTTATTTTTTTTAACCGTTTTATATGCTCAGTCAAACATGTTTCGAGTACGAAATCGTATTACCGATCCAGTAACTTCATCAGACATACCAGAAATCGATTTCTGTAATGTATGATGAAGTTACTGGATCGTAATGGTGATAAAACGGTAATAAAAAATAAAACATATATTTGCTCTGCATTAGTATTGAGCACTTCCTTCAGGTTTTTACTAATTACCATTTTTGATCATATATATATATATATATATATGCATACATACATATATATATATATATATATATATATATATATATATATATATATATCGGCGTCTGCGGCCACTCGTGTCCGAGAATCGGGTTAATCATCTGCCCCTATCTTTTAGGATGCCTATAATTTACATGACTTGCAAGGCCCAACCGATTGTAGAAGAGTCACGGGCAGTATTTGCAAGGGAGTGTGGACGGGGGGTTGTGTTGTTCTTCTTGCTCCCGCCTTCCTCTTTTCGTAGCTTTTTTATATTGTCTTCTTTTCTCCTCAAAGTCCACGACACGTTTGCGTGCCAGGCTCCTTTATTTTATCCGATCCTCGGCAGCCTGTTTTCATGAGGAAGGATCGATATTAATCATTGGCAGAGTTCACTTTAACTGGTCTTTATAGGGTCGTTTAGGTGCTCCTCATGGACGCGACCCATTGGCGAGCTCGCCTAAAGTATTTTTTTGCATCCTAGAAGGATCTATTCTACTAATGTGGCCTGCCCAACGGAGGCGATCGTGAATGATGGTTGCCTCAACGCTGGTCATTTTAGTTCCGTCCAGTAATTCCAAGTTAGTGGTGTGGCTCTCCCTGGGGATATGCAAAATTTGCCTCAGCGTGTGTTGCTGAGATATATATATATATATATATATATATATATATATATATATATATATATATATTAGATAACCTTGTATGAAGATACTGGCTTCCTAACTAAAAAGTCATGAATAGTTACTTTTTTCAGCTTGCAAACTTAATTGTGTTTGAAGAACATAATTAAGTTTGCAAGCTGAAAAAATAACTATTCAAAAACAACTATTCCATAATAACTCTTCAATAACAACTATTCAATAATAACTATTCAATAACAATTATTCAAATAATAACTATTCAATAATAACTTTTCAATAACAACAAAACCCGGAAATGCTATCAGGAATACTTCAATCGAAAACGAACCAACTTGAGTTCCCTATGCTGGCGGACAATTTGTAAATCTCCGAGAATTTTTTCTAACATATCCCGAACTATATTTAAGTCCTGTCTCCATAGAGATATTTTGCCATTCAGTTGTCTGAAAAAAATAAAAACAAAGTATTATAAAACTTGAAATATTCCTCATTATCGAACAGCACATCGATAGTCGATGCTGAGCTGCGCGTACTGTGAATTTTTTTTACTGTTCCGCGCAATGTAAACAACTTTCCATCGTAATTGCTAAATCCACGTTATTTGGGGTGTGCCAAAGGTAGTTTGTTTCGTAGTACAATTACAGAAGAGCTAGCAAAAGGTAAATCTACCCTCGAAATATCAAAAATGAGAGGAAGCTACCATCAAAATGTGAATAACTTTGTCAAGGAGCGTACAAATGTACGTAAGAGAGCTGATTAAGTTAAATGTAGAGTTGTTTCACGCCGTTCTCTATTCAAATTAAATCTGAAGTTGTTAAGAACCCTGGGCAGGCAAGTAGAGAAGTCATTGACTAAGCCGGACTGAAGCCGCCTTCTGTAAAAAAATGGCAAATTCTGTTAAGCCTGTGACAAAGCCTCCATTAAAGCAAAATCACATACAAAACTGATCGAAATAGGCAAAGGAGAACATGAAAACAGATTTTTTCTAAAATTTTGTTCACGGATGAAGTGCGTGTCACTCTTGATGACCCAGATGGCTGGAGCAAGAGATGGGTTCTAGATGGACAACATCGTCATCAGCGTTTAAGGCACCAACAAAGTGGTCGTGGGATAATGATTTGGGCTGGGATTATTGGAAGTATATTAGTTGGTCCATGGGGAGTCCCAGAAGGCGTAAAAATGACGTCAAATGCTTACATCGCTTTTCTCAAGGAGCACTTTGAACCATTGTTGAAGAAGCAAAGGTTGACGTTCCGAAGAACCATTATTTTTATGCAGGATAATACTCCCTCGCATGCAGTAAACAAAGGCAAAGAGTATTTGCAACAACTAGGGTGCTCTGGGTTACGGAGGTGGAGTGGCCTGCAAATTCACTAGATTTTAACCTAATTGACAACGAGTATCATGAAGCGACGCCTCTATGCAAGTGGGCGCCAATTTACGAGCAAAGATGTGTTGTGGGATGGTCTCCAAGAGGTATCGCGAGGAATAACTGTTGGCGAAATCACAAATTTGACTAATTCTGTGGACCAAAGTCTTTTATAAGTCATTCATCAAAAAGAATCGCATATCCTCTACTAATTATGTCAGCATATAAATTGCTATCTAGTTATTGTGTTCTAAGCATTTTCCTAGTTCATTTAATGTTTGAAAATTATTTCAATGAACAAGTTATGGGTATATTGTGTTTTTTTCTCAACCTCGTTAATAACTTGACACACTGAAATGAAGAGGTATTCCAATCTTCTGCCATAGTTTCGCTAATACTCATTTTCTCCAAGTTTCATAGACACGGTTTGCAGATAATAAACCATTTAATCGGGAGATCCTATTTATTAAAGATGAGGATAGAAAGTCATAACAAACTTCGAACATTAAATTGTTAGTATACAGATACGGTAGTTTTATGTTTAGCATGTTATCATTTTCTTTCTTTTTAATAAATCACCGGAAATAGAATGTAATTTTTTTTTTTAATGATGTGGCATTTGGGCTGTATGTGAAAGTAAAATATACCTTCTTACTTTTCTGGGTAGGATCCAAGGGTAGTATCCGTTCTGTCGGAATATGGTATAACGATGCTGTGAGGTTTCTGTTCGCGCCACGTGTCCATACAATAGAAACATGTCACCGACTCCTATAAGGATATTATAGATAAATCGTAATAAACAGATATATTCTGACACTACCTTAACCAGATGACTTCGATAAATATTTTTACATTTTTAATGAAAAAGCTACAGTATCTGTTCTTCAGATGCTGCACTTCCATTTTTTGTTCTCTTTCGGCGGAGAAGAAGTCCTTCACGACCGAGACAACTTTTTATTTTTGTACCTTTTCTTCACGTTATAAAACGACCCTGGTGTCTAACTCTGTCCCGTTTTGAGGCATTGTAAAATGGTACAATAATATCGCGAGGTTTCCATTCACGTCGGACGTTTATGTAATGCCCAACAGCAATATACTACATATGAAAGCTGCCGCTGTGGAATTTCCACAGGTCTCGCTAGTTTCATTTTAACATTAGAGGACGAAGATTATACTAACATCATGTTTACAATACAATCCCCGTCAACTTATCGTCGGTATTTGCCAGCAGGTTATATAAGCAGCCGGGAGCTGCCGAAGCACTCATCCAATAAGCTGTCAGAAGACGAGTAGATTTGATGAAAATTTTAAGCCAAAAATGAAATACTACACGTTATGTAAAGATGAAGTCCTATCCCGTTAGATTAAAGAATGGCATTCTATTAAGAAAATCATTTTTAACATATTGAAAGAGGCGCCGCATTTTTAATAATTCCTCTGGAAGTTTTGATTTGACATGCCTCAGCTGTCAGATGATTCCCTTAATAATTTGTTAAAGATTTTGCTGTAAACTGTATACATGCCAAGAATGTTTGTAAATATAATAATTGGGTGTTGCTGGGGATGCATTAAGTTAATTAGCGCATAGAGTAAATGATCTTACTAACATTTTTTACAATGAGTCAAGAGACTAGATAAAATTAAACTATCTTTTTGACCTTGTGATACAACTGTTTGTACGACCTGCTGCCACAAAAAATACATACAGCTCAAAAATATAATATGTGTGAACATTTGAGCCGTTTTTTCTGTAATTTCACGATAAGCAGCTCATAGCTTACAATCTGTCGATCCGATGCGTCAGCGTTCGAGGTTTCTGCATGAGCCGATATTATGCGAAATCCGAAAAAGGTAGTGATGACAATGCATCACTAAGGACCACTAATCAATATATTTCGCAATTAGTTTGATTGCAGAAAAGATTGTGATATTTTAACGATTAAATTTCTCCACTTTTACAATCGAATACTTCAACATGATTTTCTTTCTAACACTTGACATGTCTTGACCAATCAGCTCCTTTGTTTATATATATATATATATATATATATATATATATATATATATATATATATATATTATTTCAAACTTTCAAATTATTATAGTGTACATCTATATCAAAAACACTTGTAAACGTTTTTTTTACAATTTTTCAATTTTTTATTTCCATACTTATTTGACAAGGCGGGAAAGCAGACTCCACAATTTTTATGAACCACCGTTCTGCAGGATCAAACGTACCCATTCCTGTGTCTCGATACATATTCTGTCATTATATGTAATCAGTTTTTCAAAATAATCAACCATATAGGAACCTATTCGTGACCAGACACACACACACACATCCAGTTTTATATATATATATATATATATATATATATATATATATATATATATATATATATATATATATATATATATATATAATATAAAGCTAAACGTATGTGTATGTATCTGGTCACAGATAGGCTCCTATATGGTTGATTATTTAAAAAAACTGATCACATATAATGATAGATGTATCGAGACACAGGAATGGGTATGTTTGATCTGCCATAATGATGATTCATTAAAATTATGGGGTGTGCGTTTGCGCCTGGTCAACAAAATATGGAAATAAAAAATTAAAAAAAAACGTTTACAAGTGTTTTTGATATAGACGTACATAATAATATTTGATAAGTATGTTTTAACTTAAATATGGATGGTAAAATATCTATCTGCGTAAGTATACTTTGCTAATTATGTTTCAATTTGAAGAAATATAGTATAATAAAATTATGGGGTGTTCGTTCGCGCCTGACCTCCATTGAATGGAAATATGTCACAAAGTTTAACAAGATTTTTTTTTTTAATATAGATCCCCAGAATATTGTGATAAATGTTTCAGTGTGAACAGATATGGTATAATAAATCATGGGGTTTATCCATTTTATTTTTACTTTCATCATATTTTGCTTTGGTTTTGATTCCCTCATATTCAAAGCTATCTCTGTACAACGCTTTCTTTTCATAACCTACCATACTTTCATAAATCAGAGTCCATTTTATGTAGGCTCTTTTTGAACCCAGCCAACGACGGGTACTTTTGCTAGTATATATATATATATATATATATATATATATATATATATATATATATATATATGTAAAATAAAATAAAACTTCCAGTTGAAATAAGAGTCGGTCAATGTAGCTCGCATGCTCAGATCATCATATAATGATTAGATCACGCTGACATACGTTAAAAATCATTAAGAAAATAAATGCTTAAATTTCAGCAGTATTTCTCGCAGTTAACGATAGCCGAATTGATTAGGCACTTGTCAATAAAGCCAGAGATGGCTTCTGTTGCCGTGTTCGAATCTATCGACTGATGTTAATCGTAACACCCTGCACTGATGATTCTCGAAAGGATGAAACACTAGTGTCTGTAGGTATTTAAAAATGATTATAGTATATATATATATATATATATATATATATATATATATATATATATATATATATATATACATATATATACATATGTATATATATATATATGTATATATATGTATATATATACATTTATACACACACACACACACACACATATATATATATATATATATATATATATATATATATATATATATATATATAATGCCTTTTCTCCGATATACCAATGACAGGTGGCTGTGGATGGTTCATTTAAAGTTAATATATTGTGATTCCTATTCAACAACTGCAGCGGATTTATTTTCCCGATACTTCCTTATTATTTCCTTCAACGCCTCGTTGTTTGTTCCCGCTGTTTATTTAGATTTTCTGTTTTTGATTTTGTCTTTTTCTGTTATTACATGAAACAAAATGATAAAAAAATCCCAGCGGTCATTTGGTAGTCAGCCATTTTGTATGCGGAGCGAAATGAAATCAAAGCTGTAATCCCTCATTCAATATTTCATGTTCGCCTTTCATTTGGCTAACCAGTTATTAGAAATTCCCGAGCTGATCGAGATTGTCGGACAAAATATTAATGTTCACGTTCGATTGTTATTTGTGTGGATATGTTTACCTATGCATAAATAAATAAAAATAGATTTTTATATATTTATTTATTTGTTTATTTGTAGACTTATCCTCAACATCATAGTTGTTGCTTCACTACGTTTTAAAATCAAGATGCTTCTGTTTAAAGTGCAAGTGTACCAGCATCCTTGACGTTTTATTTTATACTTAAACTCAAAACATTATCACCGCACAAGCAGTAAGGAAAGACAAATAAAATAAATAGTAGGCTGTTTGATATGACAGGGGCGGGTTCAAAATGGTTGTTTCTGTTCAGAGCATTATTGAGCCATAAGACGTTTGCATGTTAAATTTTAATTCAAGCTGTTTAATATAAAACCAATTCAATAAAATCAACAGTAGCTTCTCAACAGTGCAATATACGTTATAATGGATAAAGAAGCTTCGTCCTAATGCACCATGATGGGTCCCCAACTAAAGCATGCAATCAATCAATTTTATTTAGGAAATTTCATCGATAACGATGACATTAAATATATGGGAATATGAAAATTCGTTGATCATCATTCAATCCCGAACAACGCCGGGTTTCGTTGCTAATAAATATATATATATATATATATATATATATATATATATATATATATATATATATATATGTATGTATATATATTAGTATATTAGGCAGCATTTTTTCTTTTATGCAGGTTTCATTAAATATCCCTGATAACTCTTGCTTGTTTTTCTTGTAATCTTCCTTTTCTCTTTGTCAGACCATTTTCCGAACGGTTTTTCCGAGGTCGAAAACGTTCGCGATTATGGGAAATTTCTTTTTTCACTCGGAAAAAACGTTCGGAAAATGGTCCGACAAAGAGAAAAGGAGGATTGCAAGAAAAACGAGCAAGAGTTATCCGTGCTATTTAATGAAACCTGCATAAAAGAAAAAATGCTGCCTAAATATACTAATATATATATATATATATACTCATAGTACTGTTTCGCTGTATCACAGCTCATCATTGCGGCTAGACAGGCAACTACCTCAAGCCAGGATCGAAACTCGACCGCCCGTACGACAGACAAGCTCCTAACCATTACGCTAATGTGCGAGTAATTAATTAGCATGTTTGTGATTTGAGTCTGGTCGTCCGAAATACCTAAGCTCGATTTGTTTACACACGGAATATATATATATATATATATATATATATATATATATATATATATATATATATATATATATATATACTAGCATGGGTGCCCCGCGTTGCCTGGGTATTTGAAGGTGTATGTTGAGCAAAAAAAAGCGGTCAATTTTTTTTAATTTTGGCCCCTATTAGGCCCCCTTAAAATTTATTGTTTTGGGTTCAACTCAAGTTATTAAGTTAGATGCATGTCCACGGTACCTATATCTAAAATTTCAAGTGTGTAGACCCCAAATTGTCGGAGGAGTTTTGTAGAGTTCTCAAAGGTCAAATCGTTAAACTTTGACCCCTTGAACGCCAAATTTCTGGCTAAAAAACAATCACATCGATTTTCCCAAATCTCTAGACTTAAAGTTGACAGAGTTATTGCGTAGGGAAATGTACACAGACACACACACAGACACACACACATAGACACACACAGACACACACACAGACACACACACAGAGACACGTTCACTTACATATATATATATATATATATATATATATATATAATTATGTTCATGCTGAAATTGTTCAAATATCTGAGGAGAGTATTTGTACATAAAATACTATAAACAGTCTAGGGGGTTTACGCGAATAGATCAATGTTTCGACATTTTTATGTCTTCAACACGATTACTAAATACATTTAGCAGTCGCAGGAGATTCATTTAGGAGTCCTGTATATAGTTTATTATTACATTGTTAATATAGCACACACCTTGGAAAATTGCATCTTATCGTAAAAACCGATCTGCGTAATTTTTATACGCAACATATATTAGAACATCGAGAACATTGGCAAAACTGCTACAAGTAAGGTTGGTTCCCTTTACCATGCTAGAAAATAACTAACACATGAGAGTATCTAATATTTTTGCATAACTACAATTCGCTCGTGCGGGGAGTATTATTGCAGTATCTTGCCTAATGCATCTATTATTTAGGTCGATCTCTTAAATAGGGTATAAAAAAGAATTTCCAATTTTATAGGTAACTCACTATCCACCAAGTTCGAACCCCTATCCCCTCGATTCAATCATGCATCCCTGTAATATTTTACAAAAACTTTAATGAAATATGTTTTCATACACATATAGCCTAACCCTAACCCTAACCTTCGATGAACATACACGGATTAACCTGTTGCAACAAAATGACACCCCTCTATGTTGATGTTCATAAATGCGGGGAAGCCCTGTACTCTAATTGTTTTTCCCTCGAATTATTAGACTTTGAAATTTCTCCCTGTTTTCTTCTACCCTGACCGTACATATATCTTGAAATTAGCATGTCCTGCGAACACATATCTGTCTGCTTAACACCTCGCATAATGTTATATATTAGTCTCCAGGAAGACGCCGAGTATTCTTGCTAATAGTTGATTGTAAGATCGACTATTATTAAAAAAAGTAGATGTTTATTGTAAGAAGAATGAATTAGAGAGCGTTACAACTAAAAATAACGTTTATAAATTTGAAATGTAGTGGATATAAAAATAAGTTTTCAAATCTAGGTATAAACAGTAAATTTGAACAGAGAAAACGTGATTAAGAAGTTTCCTGTTAGGCCTTTGTATATTCGAAGAACGTACGCACACATGATTAGTTGTAGGACATACGGGTAAGTTAGAGTTGAAAGAAGGAAATTGAAAGTGAGATGTCACATTGTCCAGACGGAACTTAAAAGTTTGAAGATTTAGTCTTTCTCGGGACGCCATGAAGCTGCGTATTCTAAGATAGCCAAAACGTTTAGTATAATCTATAAAGTTGCCCGCTACCAGAGAATAAATGTTGCTATATATAAATATAACTATTGTTCGTATTATTTGGATTCATCGGACTGATTTTCACGTTTCGGTCGAGGTAACCTCCGACCTACTTCAACTGTCGAACTCAGGAATATTTCTGTCGAACTCGGGAATTTGTACGGAATTCATTTACTTCGCGAGGGTAAAGCGCTCGTGTTCCGTCAGTCATGACTGGATAGAGGTCCTAAGTACTCCGCAAATGTATTTTTTTCGGTCGATTATATAATGAGGATTGAGATATTCCCGACTTCGACAAGATACACCTGAAGAAGGTCGGAGGTTAACTCGACCGAAATGTTGTGAAAATAACACTCAAGACGAGAACAGTAGTCCTATGTGTCTAAATAATACAAATAGCCAAGATGCATCTAAAAAATTCGGAAATACCATGTAACCATTGTGTTATGTTGTCTTAAAACAACCAGGTGTGTGTATAATTGTCAGTTTAAAATGAGCCGTTTTACATGTACTGTCAACATCTGGTGAGCATACCATCATTAACCGACATCGTAAATGTAGAGACAGTCTATATATTATATAGACCGCTGTGATATGCACGTTCCTCCTCATTCATCAAAGAGCTCATCTGCGTCTCGTCATGCACAAGCACTCGCTCGTTCATGTAATTACCACCCCTTAGTAAACATATTTTAACCGACCAAGTCATTCGCATCAGCGTCACAACAAAAGTTATACATCTATAAAATTTAGCCTGTCACTGATGACGTGACATCTGCATAATCTGGACAACCATAATATACATACAGATATAGATATGTCTCAAACCACACCCGTCACGTATACCCCAGTATATAACAATAGCCTCATGATTTAAAATAGTAGCCCTTATATATATATATATATATATATATATATATATATATATGGGCCTGTCTTTGTTTTATCGTTATTTCCATGGCAAGTGCGCGTCCGAGCTCCAATTTCTGGCCCCCCTCGCCAATCCTTCATGATAAACACCCGTCTAGCTAAAACCACTGTCAGTAATTCCCCCCACTCTTTATCTGTGCCTAAATCAAACGACGATTCCATGAACATAGCTTTTTACTTAGAAGTGCACGCCTGTGGAATTCTCTTCTGTTTGCTTTCCCGTCTTCAAATCCAATATTAACAAATTCCTGATTAATCGCCCCCTTAAGAAAGACGATTTATCAAATCTCCAATACCAACTATTACTACGATATTATCCCATTGATTATTGTACACAAAATATCCCTTATCGCCGAGTGGCTTACGGGCCTTGATAATTTTTTAGCCCATGTAAGTAAATATATATATATATATATATATATATATATATATATATATATATATATATATATATAAATTCGGGTTTCTTTTCCGTGTATCGATATTCATATTAAAAACCCTCTTTTCTATATATTTGAAAAGAAAATACAATTTTCTTATATCTTGGTTGTGGAATTGCATTCACTAGCAAAGGATCTAGCTAATTTGCATATTCTTTTAAACATTCATTTTAATTAATTCCCTATTAGTTGCTTCGGTGTTTTAATGAGACAATCCACTTTAGTAAACTATTACCTGTAATTATATTCATGCAGATATTCTACATGAGTTATACTTGCATAATATTTGCGAAAAACGTTTATAGTAAACACAAAATGGTTTCCATATATATTTATGTATACGTATATATTTTTGTTAAACAAATCTCTTTCTCTCTCTCTCTCTCTCTCTATATATATATATATATATATATGTATATATATATATATAGAGAGAGAGAGAGAGAGATAGAGAGAGAGAGATTTGTTTAACAAAAATATACACGTATACATAAATATATATGGAAACAATTTATATATGGAAACAATTATATATATATATATATATATATATATATATATATATATAAGAGTGAACGTGTCTCTGTATCTGTCTGTGTGTCTGTTCGTGTGTCTGTCTGTGTGCAGTTCCCTGTGCAATAACTCTGTCAGTTTTCAGCCTACAGACTCGAAATTTGAGATACAGGGTACTGGGATTTGGAAAAACTGATGTGACGGTTTGCGGCCAGAAATTTGGCTGTCAAGGGGTCAAAGTTCAACGATTTGACCTTTGAGAACTCTACCAAACTCCTCCGACCATTTTGGGTTTAAACACTTGCAATTTTAGATATCCGTTCCTTGGACATGGATCTAACTTAATAACTTGATTAGAGCCCTAAACAATAAATGTTAAGGGTCATAATAGGGGTCAAATTTTTAAAAAAATTGACCGTTCTTTTTTTTTTTGCGCAACATACACCTCCAAACACCCGTGCAACGCCGGGCACTCATGCTAATATATATATATATACATTAATTGTTTCATATGTGGGTGAATTGTTCTGTAATCACCCGGTGTTTGGGTTGGTTGGTTGGTTGGTTGTTTTTGTTTTACGGCATATCAACACTTTTCGGGTTATTTAATGCCGAATCCAAAGATTTTGAAGAAAACTTTTTTTAATTGAATATATTTGTTGTTTTCACGTCGGTTTCTATTTAACCCATAGTTGGGACCCTAACAGGTACTACCATTCCGGGTCAGAGTGGACCTGGGAGCAATGGTAATTAAAGGGTGGCTCCACACTCCCGAAAGCCCACAAGCTGGGACCTCACCACTGGATATAGTTTAAGGTCATATCCAGAGCCCCCATTGAGGGACTTTTACCCTCTGCAGGGGGGGGGGCAGTCGGCGTATTCTAATGCCCCACCGACAGGGCGCCGGTGTTAGGGAGATTACGTCTTCAGGCCAAGTATTCGAGGAAAATTCTTGGTCTGAGGACGTAATCTCCCTAATAACGAATGATTACAAAAATATGTCTGCATATATGTAGCCATCAATGTTTGAATAAATAAATTAATATACCTGCTCTGTTAATATACTGATCACTTTTTAGTAGACACATGTTGTTTCGGTGGATGCACTTCTAGGAAACTAAGCTATACTGCCTAATAATCGCTGTTCAGCCAGAAATTTTTCTATGAATGGGGTCAAAGTTCAACGTTTCAAAATTTGAAAACTCTACCAAATTTTCTCCGCAAATTTTGTGTCTAACCATTCGAAAGTATGTTACTTAGACATGGATCAAACTTTGTAATTTGATTTGAGCCCAAAACAGTCAATATTAAGGGGGGGTCAAAATTGGGGTCAAAGTTAACAAAAAAAAAATTATCTCTGCGGTCTCTACCAAATTACTCAGCCAATTTCTGGTCTAAATATTTGAAACTGTACATAAAGTTTATTCAGACATAGGACAACCTTTTTAATCGTTTGTTGACCGAAGGTTTGGCTATCAAAGTGATCAAAGTTCAAAAGATTTGACCTTTGTGGTCTCTAGCAAACTATTCAACTAATTTAAGGTCTACACATTCGAAATTATACATAAAGTGTATTCAGACATGCAGCAAGCTTTTTAATCAGCTTTTGGCATGAATTTGCCTGTCACAAGACCAAGGTTGACATTTGCATATTATTCTAAACTCCTCCGCCAATTTTACGTGTAAACACTTGAAATTTTAGATGTAGGTTAACTGGACATGAGTCAGCCGTTTTCATATATATATATATATATATATATATATATATGACTGTAAACAATGCGGACATAAGCGACGCGCACATACAGCATAGCATCGGGTACCCCCAAATTCTCATTTATTTTCGCGAACTTATTGCGATCTAATGGGAACCGATAAGTCAACGGGATTGTTCTGTATACACTGTGCCTAAATATCACAAAAGTAGATAAACAGCATTAATTTTCGTACATTTGTCACGCCTTAATTTGTCATAGATAAATAGTAAGAGCGCCAAGACTTGAAAATCGACATGGAGTATTATGATTTTTTATCAAGTAGAATGAAAGAGGGCAATTATTCATAGACTCCTTCGTTGGTCAATCTCCACCTTCGTCCATTGAATGGTAGACAACATTAGTGCAAAATGGGCCAACTGTTAAACCCAGTTTCAGACGAAGAACAAGAAAGTAAATTAAACTGAATGCTTTTTATTGCCTTTCTACGTACTAAGTTTTTAGAATTGTTATAAGTTTTTTTTTGTTATTCTTTTTCGTCGTGTTTGTAATATTACCCGCGCAACGTTGAAGCGTTGTAAAATTTCACATAGCAAGCGAGTTTTGTCTAATAGGGTGGAGAAATAGGCAGCCAAAAAAGAAACAAAAAAAGAAACAAAAACAAACAAAAAAAACACGTAGTCATGTTTAAACAGACGAGAAGTGTGGGTCGGGCAGAGGAGAGAAAATAACCTATATGAGTGAATAATGCGAAAGGAGCGAATATAAGCAAGTTGAACATCTGGAGGACAATAGGGCACAAGTATTTTGTAATTATTTTCTCAATTGGTTATAAAATAATATAAGTACTAGCAAAATACCTTTTCCTGGACGGGTACTTGGTTTGGTTTAGCTGTTTTGTTTTACGGCATATCAACCCTTTTCGGGTTATTTAATGCCGAATCCAGTTATTTTGGAAATAGGATTCATGTGGCATTCGGTTATTTTGTAGAAGATTTTTGTTATTCCTCAAGCTCTTTGTATCTTCAATCGGTAGTTTGTAGGGTTTGGTTTGGCTCGGTTTAGTTGCTTTATAGTGGGTTTTATTGTTTTTGTTCCCTGTCCTGCAGAACATGAATGAGTTTTGCAATGAAAGAGAGAAAAAGGTTACAGTATTAATGTTTGGTACATTTTAAGTGAGGGAACCAGTCACGAAGTGGGGGAGATAGAAAGAGAAAAGGTAAATGGGAAAAAGGAAAAGAGAGAAAAAGTGGGTTGTTTTTGTTTTTGGTCTTGCAGAACATAATTAAGTTTTGCAAAAAAAAAAAAAAGTAGAAAAACAAAACGCATCAATGTTAGGTGCATTTCGGCCCAACAAGATAATATCTTCAGACAGCCTTATCTTGTAGCACCAGTTAAACGGATAACTATACTCCTAGAAACATGGGGATTTTGTGTATTGGCATTCATATTAAAACCCCCCTTTTTTTCTATCTATTTAAAAAATAATACAACTTAGGTATATACGAGTTGTTGAATTGCATTCGTCTGCAAAAGATCTAGCTAATTTGCATTTTCTTTTAAACATTAATTTGAATTAATTGTTTTTTTTTTCTGTTTTCTTAGGAGATGCTCATCTTTAGTTAACTATTACGAGTAATTATATACATGCAGTTACTCATGTTTAATACTTGCGTAATATTTGCATAAAACAGTTTGAGTAAACACAAACCTCTTTTTATATATATTTATATATACGTATATATATAAATATATATATATACATATATACATACATATATTTGTTTAAAAAATTGTCTACCAAACTCCTCTGTCTGTTTTTGGTTTAGAGATATGAAACTTTATATATAGGGTACACGAGCCTATGCGAAACCTTCTTTTTGAGTTTTAGCCGGGGAAAATTGGTGCAAAAGTGTTAAATTAAAAAAAAAAAAGAATTTACCGGGGAGTGGGTCGAACCACGGCATTACGAATATGCATGCGTAACGTAATAGCTATTGGTTCATGTTTTAATTTTTGGCCTTGTATCAAACCTGTCTTCATAACTCAGGCATTTAAAAGAAAAAGTAAATCACAAGCTAAACATTTGAGTTTAGATTCTCGGTGTTATTTTTTTTAATTTGAAATAATTACTATGTATTGGTTCCAGTATATCGTAATAATAAATACGTAATATGCATTAATCCAAATATTATATTAAAGCGTATTTTACAATCGGGAAATGGGGGTCGGCCTTCTAGTTAGCAATAAATCTAGATTAAGTTAAGCAATAATGAGATCGCCCAGTACCAGAGAGGTTACCATTTGGAAATACTAGGCCCTATATGTGCTCTCCTCTAGATAAGCGGAGAGTGCATAGCCGTCCTGAATTTTTAATCAGCAATACAATTAAACAATGCTGACTCAGAAGAGGTGTGGCTGGAGATTGCGCAAGGCTTGCCGCAAAAATAATTATGTGCATGCACTCTAGTGGGTGTCCATTGTCTGTCATGACTGAACGGAGCCGATATTCTGCAGAGAAAAAGTATTTTTTTCGAAAAACCTGGATTAATAAGACAAATAAATTATAAAGTGTTTCTTTTTCGGCTTATATAATAGGAAATACGCAGGAGTATAGTGAACTAAAGGTTATACAATAACTAACGGCATATTTTCTGCAAATAATCCAGTTAGAAACAAAAGACAAGGCATTTGGATACAATTTCGTAATAAACAGATTTAGATTGGCCTTATTTCGAAGTGCTAATTTCCTGAGACTTGTTTCGTAAAATAAAAGCCTACGAGCATATCTTATAGAAGGAGCGTTACAAAAGTAATGTTTTCCATTTTATAGCTTGAATAGATCAGAGGGGGTTGTAAATAGCATGATTTTGATGTCTGAATTGATGCATTCATAACCTGAAAGTTTCATTTTCATGTTGCAGATATTTATAGTGTGAGACTCTAAGCAGGCATCCCCTGTAATTGACGTGCGACAAAAACAGAGATGCAACATTGACTTTCTGTAATTGAGAATGATGGGTCTATGTAGAAAAATATATTCTGGAGCAGAAAATGTCGATCGGTTTAATTGAACCACTTCCATTTTTTAGGCTCTTCAATTCTTTGAATAAAAGAGAAGACTTTACTCTTTAAACGTGCGTCGTATTACTAATTAATCGATGGCTGAAAGGAAGATCTATATTTCTATCTCTTTATAGGGGTATTAATAAAAGCGATGATATGTGTATTTGCTGGCACTAGACCGAGAAAGATACAGGTCCTGTTCTTACCTTTTCCTTGTGACGTCATAGCCGCACAGCATTTATTGTTCTCTCGTCGCTGAATGCACAACTTACAAAGTGCCTTCATTAAGTTTCCAGACCTTTCCTGTATGGGAACTTTTATTGATAGTACACATATGAAACTCTACTCTCTTTCGAAGTAATCTCCTCCAGTTGCAATGCACTTATTGCACCGTTCCAACAACTTCTGGAAGGTCACGTTAAAGTCCTCTTGTGTGAGCGTGTCAATGGCCTACGTCACAGCCTTCTTCATCCCTTAATTGTCTCATAAATACAGCCTCTTAGGTTTTCCTTGAACCTAGTAAATAACCAAAAGTCACAAGAAGCAAGGCATTGAATATAGGGAGGCGGAGAATGGGGATGAAATGTATTAATGACAAGCTTGATCAAATAGTATGTGATATTCTCTGAGCACCCTTGGGATAATCTGCGTGCAAGTCCTCCGCATCTTCAGTTCCTCACTAATAATTGTGTGTAAAGTTCTTACACTGGCATCAAACTTTTCTTTTTTTTTTTTTACATACAAGCCACCACTTATCAAGGCCCGGAGGCTAGTTGAGGAAAAGGGTTACTGGGTATACATTAGTTACGGGATTATAGCGTAGTAACAAGTGGAGATTTTATTTTTTACACAGTGATAACCACTTATCAAGGTCCGGAAGCCACTCAGGGATAAGGGTTATTGCAATTACATTACGTTAGTGTGGAGATTTGATGAAGTGTTTACTTAAGGGGGCGGTTCATTAGGAATTTTTTAACGTTGGACTTGAACACATCCAAGTTGTAGTCCGGTGGGAAGCAGGCAGACGGAACAGAGTTCCACAGGTGTGCAGTTCTAAGAAAGAAGCTTTGTTCATGGAATCTACGTTTTGATTTAGGCACAGATAAAGAGTGGGGGAAATTCTTCACAGTGGATTCAGCTAGACAGGTGTTTTTCGTGAAAGATTGGCGAGGGAGGACCAGAGATTGGAGTTCAGACGAGCACCTGCCATGGAAATAACGATAAAACAAGGATACGCTTGTAACGTCTCTTCTGTGGGAGAGAGGTTGCGAGGTAGAGAAAAGGGCATCCCCCACGAAGCCACGGAATCTATTTTGTACTCTGTCAAGGCAGGATAGGCTGTTTTTAGCAGCACCTGCCCAGATATGGCAACAGTATTCCATCCTTGGACGTACTTGGTTTTTATATAGATAGATTTTGTAAACTGGATTACTTAGAGGGACGGTTCATCAAGAACTTGTTTATGTTGGACTTGAAGACAAATTGTAGTCATCCGGAAAGCAGGCAAACGGAAGAGAGTTCAACAGGCACAGAGTGTGGGAAAATTATTGATGTTGGTTTTCACTGTGCAGTTATTGCTTACTGATGAAATCCTTTCTACGGCCAATCAACTCTGGTGTTCTGACTTCTTTACTCTTCCTACACCTCTCGTCATTCCTAACAGCCTCCCTGACGTCCATTAATATTTTATGCCACAACAAAACTGATGCTCGATTCTTGCAAGATGGTCCCAAATCAATCTAAAGCATTCAACACAGGTATCTGGATTTTTTTTTCCAAATTTAAAACAGAATTTTATTGAATAACGTTCTTCTAACGTGTCCTCACGTCTAGATCACAGTTTTGAAATTCACCAGCTGTGATAATAAGGCTTTAGTAGGGTGTATTTCAATTAACCATATTACTTAGACAAATACTTGTACAGTTTTACCCAAATGAATATAATAATATCCCGGGGTCTCCATAAACAGACGCAATATATTACATATGAAAGACGGCGCTGTGGAATTTTTACAGATCCTGCTACTGTTTCTTATTTCGACATGATAATCAAGTAGATACTCTTGGTTTTTAATGGAGTACAGCATTTTGATATTTAGTCTAATAACGAAAAAGCGCTGAGTAGAACGGAGTAAAACAAATTTGTGTCACTTTTCGTTTTCTTCTGTAAACGATTAGATCCGTATACTTATTTGCAACATGTGTGGAGTTCTGTGTACGTCTCTTTCTGTTTTCTTCGTTAAGCCGCAGCTCTCTCTTGTCAACACAAATACTCTCTCAATGCCAACCTCTGTGCACGTCTTTTGCATTCCGCGGTGCTTTATACCCGCCCAAAACGAAATATCTGGCTCGTTAATTTCTGGGACGATTTCGCATTAAACAAGGAAAGCTGAAAAGAACCATAAGAAGTGAGAAAAAAAAGAAAAGAAATAAATAGAAGCAGAAAAAGAGAGGTAGCAAATCCTCAAAAGTCGTCTATCAACAAGGTCAACATATTGACTCGTCATTGGCGGGAAGCGGCGGTTCGCCATTTTTTTTTTATTACCTTTTTTTCTTTTTAATTAGTTTTGGAACTTTTTCGGCTTTGTTGCCAATAGATCTTTTTTTAGACTTCTTTAATTTTCTCCCTAACTATCATCTAAAACAATTTTTTCCTATTTTTTTCTCCATACCAACATTATAGAGTACATTTTCTTTGTTCATTTTCGCTTTGCTTTACCGATACTAGTTGATTCTGTTCAACTTCTTCTCGAAAACAACTGATCCAATTTCACTGAAATATAGTAAGAAAATTGTGTATGAGAAAGTTCAGCACACTATCATTTATTCCACTTTTACTCCGAAACTACTGGACTGATCTACCTAAACTTTTGTACGGACATATAATATGAAGCATGCTATCTTTTCAATGTAAAATCTGTAAGTAATAGGCATAATATATGAACTCAATTTGGTCAAAGGGAAAATTATTCCCAACTAGCATTTAGGTAAAAATGTACATTCGTGTAATTCATTTCCAAACAAGTATCGCAAAAACAAAAACGAATAACATCTATTTCTCTCTCTCCCTCTCTCTCCCTCTCCCTCTCTCTCTCTATCTCTCTCTCTCTATATATATATATATTGTTTTTAAAATATAATTATCCATCGATACGTGTTTCGTCGTCTACGATTAATCAGAGTTGCTGAATCTAATATATATATATATATATATATATATATATATATATATATATATATACAGGATGACCTAAAAAAAACAAAAGCTAAATGGAGGCCATCTAGAACCTATACTGTAGAACAACCTATACTGTAGAACGGAGAAAAAATATCCAAAGACCCTTGTGTGTTGGATGTGATGTTTTGAATATAATAAACTAGTTATGACCAAGGTTTAATTTCATTCGGACAATACACTAAGAAACGGGGCCTAATTAGAGTTGGGCCCGTTTTTTTTTGTTTTGGTAACCCTGTATATATATATATATATATATATATATATATATGATGAAAAAATTGGAAATAGTATTCCGACAAAATAGAGAAAATAAAAAGGAACAAACCGTATTATGTGTTCATCAACGTTTCGTCTTTATTTCGAGACTTCCTCTGGATGAATGAGATTAAGAAACCAAAAAAATATACAAGTACAAAATATTTGAAAATGTTTCACGTGCACAGTGTGACGCAGTTCTATTTCAGAGAAACGGAAAATTGATGTTGGAAATTCAAAAAGGAGGGGGGGGGCTGGCGCTGTTAAAGAGAAGGGAATTTTTAGTGACGTCATATAGCCGTTAATTTAATTTAAAACTATGAACGCAAGTTTATATTCTTATTGGGGAAAAATATATCTGTTGAAATTCAAATATAAGTTTGTAACAGAAATGAAATGAGTGTTTTTTATGTAATTTATTGATTGAGATTATGTGTTAATTATTACAGGGGGTGTTTGAATGGTGTGAGAAATTAAACGTGTGTCCACAGTTAAATAATGTTGTTTTAATAACAGTTTACTTATTAATGGCGCTATGTTATAGAAACCTCAACGTTGTTTAATAGTGCTTGAAATTGCGAAAGCGCAGATTCAAGAAGTCTCCGGCGCGGTTTATTTGAAATGAATTTAACTACTTTTGCTTGTTTAAAGTCAAAAGTGTGGTTATGTTGCAATGAATGAGAGAATAATGCACTTAGAGAATTGCTATTTTTTTATATCTCTTTTGTGTTCATTGAGCCTTTTTTCCAATTTACGCTGAGTTTCACCAACGTATTTATGATGGCAATTATGGCAAGGAATAGTATATATACCTCCATCGGAAACTGGTTTGTTATAGAGATGTTTCGTGGTTTTTAATATATGTCTTATGGTTAGTGATGTGGTTTGTACGATAGTAATTTTTAGTTTTTTTAGTGTGTTATAGATTATTGTATTATTGGTATGTGTAGGTAAAAGAAGATGTCTGTTTATGAGAGAAAGGTCTGGTGTGTATGATTTTTTATTATTATTTATTCTGGAAAATATTTGTGTGGCTTTTCTCTTAGCATTCAATATGAAATATGTCGGATATTGCAAGATTTACAAAATGTTTGTAAGGTATTTGATTTCTTCGTCCAGATATTCAGGACTGCAAATTCTGAAAGCGCGTAAGAAGAAACCAATTATCATCCCTGTTTTTATTTTATTGTTATGGTGTGAATAGAAATGTATGTAATCGTTTTTGTGTGTAGTTTTGCGGTGAACTTTGAAGGATAGTTTATTATTGGATTTTTATTATAAGTATGTCAAGAAAAGGTAAGGAGTTATTGTTTTCTGTTTCATAGGTAAACTTTATGGAAGGTTCGACAAATTAAACTCAGTCGAACCTTCCATAAAGTTTACCTATGAAACAGAAAACAATAACTCATTACCTTTTCTTGACATACTTATTATAAAATCCAATAATAAACTATCCTTCAAAGTTAACCGCAAAATAAAATGACTTACAAGTAGATTTTTGATATTCTAAGAAAATAAAATGTGAAAACATCTCTTTCTGCATTAAAGTGAATTGGTCAAAGGTTCGAAGTTGAACGTTTGATAAAAGGGGAATCTGATTCGTCACCCTAGAGCATCAACTTTGGAGGATGACCACATGCTTAAATAAATTGTTTTGAAAGATAGAAAGGAAACTTATGTTGATCATAGCAAAGAATTCAAAATAGGGGCTAAAAATTCTCTTTCTCGAAATAAAATATATAGACGAATGAAAAAAAATGGGATTTTCCTCTAAAAGGTATGCAAAGAGGACATTTGTTTCTAAGAAGAACATCAATGATAGAAAGAAATTTTTCTTGTGTAATCGCAAGAAATATGGATATATACATATATATATATATATATATATATATATATAAATGTTTAGAGGTACAGAATTTATATATAGTTTTTAAAAAAAATAATAGGCGGAAGTTTCTCGAGAGCTCTTTCGGCTATCATCTCGTCAGGAGAAAATCGATAGCAACCTAAATAATATTGTGTTGAAAAATAAAGAGTTCTAATGGGGAACTTATTAAATGTGGCAAAAGTACGGGGAGACTAATTAAATTTATTTACGTTTAAAAACGATTAAAATATTGGCACAACGAGGGAGAAAAAAAAGTATATATATATATATATATATATATATATATATATATATATATATATATACACTCAACGCTATTCAACGGAACACGTACAAAACGTACTACCTAAACATACATATGTATATATATATATATATATATATATATATATATATATATATATATATATATATACATACTACTCTTTATTTTTCCCCTATGAAAATATGTTTACTGCAAGTCTAAAAATTAAAACATGAACGTTATAAGACGTTATGCATTCATAATGCCGGCGTTCGACCTTCACCTGGAAAATTTCATTTTTTTTTTTTAATTTTCACACTTTCGCATCGACTTTTTCGGACTAAAACCAAAAATTTCAATGGCAAATTTCATTATTTTTTTTATTTTTACACTTTTGCACCGATTTTTACGGGCTCAAATCCCAAATATAAAGTTTTGAATGGATTCAAATACCGTATGTATGAAGTCTCATGTCTGTAGACCAAAAATTCTAGGAGAAGTTTGGGAGGCAAAATTTGTTAAACAAAAATATATACGTATACATTAATATATATGGAAACAATTTTTTTACGCAAATATTATGCAATTATAAATCATATACAATATCTGCATTAATATCATTACGCGTAATAGTAAACTAACGATGATTATCACATAAGAAAACCAAAAAAACTAATAGGGAAACAATTATAATGAATGTTTAAAAGAATATGCAAATTAGCTAGATCCTTTTTTAGTGAATGCAATCCAACAACCCATATTTTTTTACACGGTGGTCAATATTTATCAAGGCCTGGAAGCCACTCAGAGATAAGGGTTATTGCAAGTACAGTACGTTAGTGTGGAGATTTGATTTTGATTAAGTGTTTACTTAAGGAGGCGGTTCATTAGGAAATTTTTAACGTTGGACTTGAAGACATCCAAGTTGTAGTCCGGTGGGAAGCAGGCAGACGGAACAGAGTTCCACAGGCGTGCAGTTCTAAGAAAGAAACTTTGTTCATGGAATCCGCGTTTTGATTTAGGCACATAAAAAGAGTGGGGGAAATTTTTCACAGTGGATTCAGTTTGACGGGTGTTTTTTGGGAAAGATTGGCGAGGGGGGACCACAGACTCGAGTTCAGACTAGCACCTGCCATAGAAATAACGATAAAACAAGGATAGGCTCGCAACGTCTCTTCTGTGGGAGATAGGTTGCAGGGTAGAGAAAAGGGCATCCCCCACTAAGCTACGAAGTCTATTTTGTACTCTGTCAAGGCAGGATAGGCTGCTTTTAGCAGCTCCTGCCCAGATGTGGCAGCAGTATTCCATCCTTGGACGTACTTAGCTTTTATATAGATAGAGAATTGCATCAGTAGTGAGATATTTTCTGGAGCGGTAGAAAGATCCCACCATCTTTCCAGCGACCTTGGAAACAGACTTATATAAGAAAATTGTATTTTCTTTTTAAAGTAAATAGAATATCAATGCGCACAAAATAGAAACGAATTTATATATATATATATATATATATATATATATATATATATATATATATATATATATATGGTGTGTCTGGTTCTGTTGCTATGAGTGTGAATTTTTGTGTACAAAGTCTTTGGGTGTGATTCTTTGTGCAAAAGATATAAACGAAAAATCATTAACGATTTCATTCAGATCAATGGCTATCGTCGAAAAAAAAAACAACATATTTTTCAATACTTTTATTGATCCGAACTAAACCGATACGACTCTCGTGTTTCATAATGTATTGTGTTTTTAATTGTTTCGCATTTTATATTTTTTCGCACATTTAATCTCAATAGTCTTACTTTTTATGCTTACGTTATTGACAAAATATATATATATGTGTGTGTGTGTGTGTGTGTGTGTGTGTGTGCGTGTATGTGCATACATTATAACTTATTATATATACAGTTGTAGATAGAAACACAGTTAAGCGTATTTTTTCAGGCACTCTGTCTCCATCGAATTTCACTTTTATGGTGTACCTGTCTCATATATATATATATATATATATATATATATATATATATATATATATACATACATATATATGCATATATATATATATATTAAGTAATGTGATTGATAATTTAAAATTTAAAAATCAAATTA
>NC_136504.1:109477139-109544639 GCF_053919585.1 Euprymna scolopes
CAACGATCCCCTCCACTTTCTATCTGTGCCTAAAACAAAATGAAAATTCTTTGAATAACGTTTCTTTCCTAGAACCGCCCGCCTGTAGAACTCTATAGCGCCGGCCTGCTTTCCTGCAAACTACAACATGGTCATCTTAAATGCAAATGAAAATAAGTTCTTGTTGAGCCGTCCGTTTGGTAAATTTTCAGATTAGGTCCACCTCCACAATTTTTTTTTAAATGACGACAGGTTTTCGACTATGCTGAATGCGAAAATCGCATAGAAATTTAGCAGAAATAAGTAGTTATCGATATATAAAAAGTTGTATTATGCATTGTATTCTTTGGCGGCCATCTTTTTTACGCGCTTGCACATGCGAGAAACAAATCTACTTATCTATGACTGACACTTCACGCGCGTAAAAAAGATGGCTACCAAAGAATACAATGCATAATACAACTTTGTATATCTCGATAACTAATTATTTCTGCAAAATTTCAATGCGCTTTTCGTATTCAGCATAGTCGAAAACCTATAACGGGTGTCATTTAAAAGAAAATTGTGAAGGTGGACCTAATCTAAAAAAATACCGTCCGTTTTAATAATCAAATTCTACTTAATTTCCATGACGACCCATCATTGGGGGGGTTGTTTCCCCGGCCACGTGTCATCTATTAACCATTATACTTGTGTTATTTTATTCTTAAGTGGTGCCTCTCTCGTAACAAAATGTAGATACAACGTGTTAAAAATCATTTAAAATGCTATTTGTGGATTTTACCTGTACTTAAATCTCCTTCCCATTCTTGTTTTAGTTTCATTTTTTTTATTTATATTGACCTTTAAATCTCACAGTCAATCGATCAATCGATCTCGAAAAGAAGGAATAATTGCTGTTTTCTTAATCTGAATCTATTCGTAGAATTTATTTCTATGATACTTATCATTTATTCATTTTTATGATATTCTTCGTTTTACATTCAGTGGCTTCATGTTTTATCTGGAGTGATTTCCATAAAAAACAAGTTTTGAACGCCAGGTTAGTTTATTATCTACGTTTCATGAATATACAGGTAGTCTTGAATAAGTTCCCATACATTTTTGTACAGGCGTTTAAACTTGTCGTAGATTCGGAAAAACTGAGTATGTTATTGCTATACATCTTATGAGATGAATGAACGATTTTTCATTATTTCATATTCAAATGAACGGCTAAAGCAGGGATTTTAACAAACCGTACTAAAGTCTAAATGCAATCTGGACGTGAGGAGATTTTAGAGGAGCGATATGCAATACAATTGTTTTAAACATGAAAAAAATGCTACAGAAACGTATGAAATTCTGCATACTGCTTTAGGACCATCTTGCATAAATCTAGTATCAGTTTGTGAGTTGCATAAGAGAAGCGATAGTCTCTGCCCGGCGTAAGTTGGCTATATCTGTATTTTTTTTTCTGTGAATGCTCTGCTGATGTTGTTCAAAGCACTGGTGCCTGCTCGAGGTAAACCTCCCCGAGAAACCAGACACGCAGCAAAATCTCACCTCTAGACTGAAGTACGGAATCGGGATAAATACTGTAATCGTCACATTACACACACACACACACACATATATATATATATATATATATATATATATATATATATATATATATATAGTAGTTTATAAAATATATATGGCGATTAAGCTACACTGAATATTCTGCGCTTCATCCACTTATAGGATTCGTCAAGACGAATCCTATAAGTAGATGAAACGCAGAATATTCAGTGTAGCTTAATCGCCATATATATTTTATAAATTACTAACTAGCTCTACCTACGTATTGAGCACTTTTGAAGTAAATACTTAAAGTTTACGCACAAATCTGTACTTTCGTATATTGAATTTGTGTGAGTAAATGAAGTAGTTATATATATATATATATATATATATATATATATATATATATATATATATAATGGGTTAAGAAATTCCCACGAAAGAAAAATGTATATTTAAATAAGGGGGTGGTCACCAGCAATGTGTATTTTTTATTACGTGTCTTGGTTTTTCATTGAGAATTGTGTTTAGATCATTGTAATAATGTTTTTAAAGCATTGAAATCGTTTTTAACGCGTTTCAGACGTTCTGTGAAGCGTCCTCTCCAGAAATTATTTTCAAAATATGTTGGAGATGTAAAAATGAGCGTGTGCATATTGTTAATCTAGCTTTTGGCCTTTTATCTCAATCTCGAAAGATTATGGACAGGAAAAGCTAGTAATTATGAATGGAAAGGCGTTTAAACCTGACCTTTTTATCGCAACTCAACCAGAAACAAATACGCAGAGGTCACCTTCCTGCCTTTTCACTTTTTCCTTTAGTTTGTAAAGTTGACCTGTTTTTTTTCTTTGTTTTTTTTTCTTTGTTTTTTTTTTCTTTCAACTAGTGCAATACGAGCTACACCGACCGGACAGAGTATGATTAATGATAACATTTCTAGAAACATAAGTTCCAGGTAATTGTTCTTGACCGAATTCAAATCTCTTAGATATACCATTATATATATATATATATATATATATATATATATATATATATATATATATATATACATATATATATATATATATATATATATATATATATATATATATATATATAGTCATCAATATACAGTACTGTTTCGCTGGTTCACAGCTCATCTGTGCGGCTAGACAAGCAACTGCCGCAAGCTAGGATTGTAATCCGACCGCCGAAATGACAGTCAAGGGTTAGCAGTAATATCTAAAGTGTGGTTGGTTCTACACAAAGCCTTTACTACAATAAACAACTCACCTGTGTGGATTATCGAGCAACTTAATTGTTGCAGCGGAACCTCATACATCGAATTCGACGGGAGAGTCCATTATATATATATATATATATATATATATATATATATATATATATATATATATATATATATATATATAATGCTTGCTATCTTAGGTTGAGAATTTGGGAAGTGATATACAAATTACCATTAGCGTATGAAGCGAGGCTCTTCGTGTAAACAAATTGAGCTTTGATACTTTTGAAAATGTAAAAACATTATTGATTCACTGCATACATAGCAGTAGCCCTATAGCGCAAAGCTTATAAGCTCCGAATGTCGTTTGGGCGATATGGTTTCGATTCTGACTTGAGGTAGTTGCTTGTCTATCCACACTGGTAAGCTGTGAAACCGGGAAACAGTACTGTATGTGGATGACTATATATATATATATATATATATATATATATATATATATATATATATAGTCATACACATAGGTATATTTATATATATATAAAAAAACAGGAAGGAAAATATCTACCTTAAACCACTAACCTAGTTCTAAAACAGATCCTTTGTTCGAAAAAATGCATGCCCATTGGCTGATAGGAAGGCGCGCGGTGAATACTAGAAAGCTGATATGCTAACTAGAAATCCTCAACATATATAAAAACAAGAAGCAACCACAGAATTCGCGCATAAGCCTGACGAATCCTATAGTGGATGAAACGCAGAATATTCAGTGTAGCTTAATCGCCATATATATTTTATAAATTACTATATATATATATATGTATATGTATATATATATATATATATATATATATATATATATTAAACGTCGTTTCCGAAACGATCGTACACTCAAGTTGATTTTGTTTCTTTTTCCTTTTGGAACTGATTAATAGTTCACAATTATTAATTTTCTTTTACTCATTATAAATATAGCTCTAAGATACATATACCTACACCTCTACCTACACCTATACATATATATACAGTACTAGGGGCACTGTTTCTTTGAAAAGTTATAAAACGTGTTAAAATAACTCTGCACTTTAGACTCCAGATTTAATTCCCTCTATAAAATATAAGATAACACACACACACATACACACATACACACACACACACATATATATACACATATATATATATATATATAAATGTATATATATGTATATATACTAGCTGTACCCTGCCACGCGTTGCTGTGGCTTAATTTCGTGTAATGGAAAATTCTAATAAAAAGAGAAAATGCATGTTACTTATATTCTTAGTACAGCAATCCACTTCAAAAAGTAAAACAAAAAAGGCGAAAATGAAAAAAAAATATGGTACTCTTGCAAAATTTGATCCGGATCCTCGGAAGTTTCCATCAATCATGGCTTGGGCTCGACAACATTCAGTGGATTAATCCGAAATTTGCTAAACCATTAAAACGCTAAATTGTTTTCGTTTTTTATTATATTAACAAATGTAAGTTTTTAATTAACATTTGGGTAACGGGGGCACTATACACAGATTCGAAAAAGTTGTTCAAAAACGAATAAATGAAAGCAAAGATAAGGTAAATAACGTTTCTATCTAACTGGATAATTTTTAGTGTTTTTATTAAATGTAAAATGTTTAATCGGCTCAAAACACTCAGTTTTTATCTACGTATTTGAAAAAGACGAATGGTCGCGGACTCTGTTGAATACGTTAAGTTTGGGGAAATCAGTTAAAAACTATACAAAACCATGTCAGACACCTACTGATTATATGGTGTTGTGACATAGGCTGATATATTCGGTGGGTTTCTGATATTATTTTGTATAGTTTTTTAGTTTTAAATAATTTGCTCAAACTTAACATCATCAACAGTGTCCATCACCGTTTGTATTTTTCAAATACACTGATGAACACTGTTCTTCGAGCCGAGTAAACGTTATAGTAAATAAAACGGGGTGTATTACTAAACACGGAAACGAAAAAGTTGTTGAAAAATAAATCTAACAAATAAATGTTATCAAAGGCAAGCAGTTGTTCTTTATTTATGTTTGTCTCTATCCAACCTATCCTATTTCTCTTTGTAAACAATGAACGTCTTCTAAATATAGTTCTTGAAACTTCCCTTCACAGGCATTCACTCAAATGAATCGTGTAAAATATGACCAAAATATTTTGAACATTTTTTCTCTTATCAACATAGAATGAAGTGAACACGAATTACACTAATCATATCACCGTCGTTCCTCTTTTGTCCTTTAGTTCAACGAAAGGGGGAATTATTTTTATCTTATTTGATTTGGACATCGTCAACAACAAAGGAAGTTCTTTTTTTGTTTCAGACAACGTGTCGGATGTGACACTCTTTTGTACCTGTCAAGGCGTTAACACCTGGACTTTCAACCGGTGACCCGAAGACCAAACCATTGTATTACTGCATTACCTACTTCCCCAACCTACATATTTTTCTATAAGTCTCTCTCTCTGTCTCTCTCTCTCACACACACAAACACACACACATACATACATACATACATACATACACACACACGCATATATATATACATATATATTAAGTAATGTGATTTATAATTTAAAAATTAAAAAAAAAAATTTAATTTAAAAATCAAATTTTAATTAAATTAAAAATCAGTTTCATAAGAAGGAACAACAACAAAATCAATTATCTGTACGATCGTTTCGGAAATCCATGCTTTTTATTGTGGCATACATGAAGTTATGTAGAACAATTATATATAGTTTTTTTGGTAAGCACGGTCTCCTCATCAGCAAATTTAGGAGGATTTTTATTGAATTTAAAAAACACCATAAATAAACCTAGCATTAAAAGTAAGGCAGATGAATATGAAAAAATTGAAATAAAAGGTTTGGATTTAAAATTTATAAGAAAATTAATATGGGTTAGAGATAGAAATGAGTAGAAAAAATATATATTTTTGAATTTACATAATAAATTTGATTTAAAAATATATAGAGATAGTTACCTTTTAGTTTTTCTTTTTTTGAAATCAGGAACTGTGTTTAAAGTAGTCACTTAGCTCTTTAGACTATTGTTCTAATCTCCTTTAAATTATATATATATATATATATATATATATACTAGCTGTACCCGTCCATGCATTGCTGTGGCTCAACTTGGCGCAATCGAAAAAGTTCCAAAATGAGAAAAAGCATGTTTCTTATAGGTTTAATGTTTTATTTTGTGAGGGTACACAGTTTTTGTTGTTCCATTTTCTTAGCTGATGTAGATATTTTCTGGTTTTGTGACTCTTGGATACGTAACATAAATTGTTCATGTGAAAAAAAAACAGTCAGTGTGTAACTGTAAGCCACACAATTGTAAAGATTGTTCCCTGTGCTTTGTTGATGGTTATTGCAAATGACAATGAAATTGGAAAGTGCAATTTCCTAAAGTCTAAGGATGTATCCGGTGGAATCATAGGAATGCATAAAATGAAGATATATTCATCTGTAAAAAGTCCTGTTATGATTGTTGTTTCTATGATATTGTATGTTAATTTTTTTATTGCAAGGTATGTGCCTTTGCAAAGCTTGGATTTGTTTATATTTAACAACATGATAATTAGTATGCCAAATTTCAGTTGCAATACATACGGAGTCATGCCTGGCAAATATAGCTGTTGGATAATTAACCACATTATCTGCTTTCACAGCAGTGTCGATGGATTTGTATTTGACTACCTCACTTGGAATTTTACATTGAATAATAGCGTTAAGTTCATTGGCGTCTTTGTATTGACCTGCAAGAACAGCTCGTTCGTTTGAATTGAATTCTTATAATTATATAAGTGGAATTCTTATAATTTGAATATCTGCAAAAACCTTTTAAACTAACTCTTCTTTTGATGTAATAAAATTATAGAAGTAAAAAGGCAAATAATTTTGCCCTCATCTCTGATCAGCTGGCACTTTTCCGTACCCAATTTTCCACAAGTGATGCAAAAATTTATGTGCGGATCAAACAGTCTGCAACTGGATATGCATATTTTGAGTTAAGTTTAATGTCTTCACATGGCACAAAAAAGTATAGTATTTGAGGCAAGCACTTATTTCATCTGCTAGTGTTGATTGAAGAATAACAGGTAACATTTGTCTGAAATCTCCTGCAAGCAATATTACTGCATTCCCACATAGTCTGACATTGCCACGCAAATCTTGCAAGGATCGACCAAGAGCCTCCAGTGATTTTTTACGTACCATTGTGCATTCATCCTAAGCAATAAGTTTGCATTTTTGCAATATTTTCCCCATACTGGATGTTTTGGAGATGTCGAAGATGAGATTTTTGAAAAATTGAATGTTTTAAAGTAGAATAAATAATTCTTCTACTTGACAGCAAGGTCGCAAGTATTCCTCACGCAGCAAGGGCTAAGGCTATGTAATTTTGTTACCGAATGGCTGCTAAAATCAATTTAATTAGAAAGGTTTTACCAGTTTCTCCTGGTGTTGTTCAAGGTAGCAGTAATTTCCAAATAACTTCTATTCTCACAGTCAGTAAATTAGGTGACTTGAATAGGATTTATCCATGTTTTGACAATGCCTTATCCACTGTTATTAATTTAGGAGACTAAAATAGGATGAGGGATAAAAGATGGAAAGATATATAGATAGAAAAGAGAAAGTGAGAGAAAAAGAGAGAAAGAGAAGGAGATAGAGAGAGACAAAGATAGATAGACAGAGAGAGGGGAGAGTTAGAAACAAAAAGGGCGAGACAGAGGAAGTGGAGAGAGATAGATAGACTTAGAGAAAGAAAGGGGCTCAAAGAGAGATGGAGAGGGTGATATAGAGAAAAGGTAAATTGAGAGAGGGGAAGGGAGAGAGGGATAAAGAGAGATATTAAGAGGGGGAGAGAAACAGAAGGTGAACTACACTTCACCGGGGTTTTCCTCGATCAGTAGAGAAGAAATCTTTCGAGAATGAGGCAATTTTCATTTTTTGTTACTATCCAGAGTACCCTTATTTTCAGGAGCTAGATTTTCCACACATTAGAAACCGACCGGGTTATCTGTACTTTCACCTAACAAATTAATAAAAGAAAAAGATATTGTAAAATTTGAATTTAGTGTGAAAATACTATTTTAAAAATAGCACGATAACATAAGTGCATTAGTGCCACTTAATGTACTCCTTGGGTGTTGAGTTCCATGGCGACCAGCATAATTAATTAATAGTCGCTCCCTTAGCCCCCCAGTCAAGGCTAATGCATGCGCACGTAGCATTTTTTTATTTACTGACGTTGGCTTAGTAACTAAAAGACTAATTGATAATTTCGTAACCTTTAAACGCATGCCGGAAGATTTAAATTGGTTCATTATTGTTATAATGAAAAAAAAATTTCATTCAACACAAAACTAAAAACGCATATTAATGATAAATGATTTATTATTCTATTCATTGAAATTTACTAATTTTTAAATAAAAAAATGTAAAAAAAAAGTTAATAAAAAATAGTTGCTTATGTGCGCATGTAAAAATGTTTGTAAAAGTGAGAAATTATTTTAATCATTTAAAAAACTTGGTATTTTTTTTACATTAGGTCCACCTTATAATCACCCCCAACCCCCTCATCTTAAGAACAGCTTCCGGAATAAACACCATTTTTTTAGGGGAGGCTGAAAATATATTTTCAAAATTTAACTTATATTTGTTGTCAGCATACCTACCCGACAATACTATTTAAAAAATAGGAGGGGTCCAGTGCCCGCTGCAGAGAAGCAGATTTATTTATCAATAAAAGTTGCAGAGAAGTAGATTTATTTATCAATAAAAGTCGTCATTTAAAAAAGTAAATTGTGGAGGTGGACCTAAATGTAAATATTTACCCAAAAAATTATCGACTCATGTAAATTAAAAATGTCTGTAAAAGTGAGAAATTATCAATACATAGATTTGTTATTTTTTATTTTAATATTCATGAAAAGAGTTAAGCCAACGTAAGTAAATACGTGAATTACAAATGTTTGTAAATGTGAGAAATTATTAATAAATGTCTAGTAACTTTTTTCTTTTAATATTCATAAAGAGTAAAACTTTTTTCCAATATTCATTAAAAGAGTTAAGCCAACGTAAATAAATAAATGTTTGTAAAAGTGACAAATTCAGGTTTTGTTACTGTTTTTATTCATGAAAAGAGTTAAGCCAACGTAGATAAATAATGTTTGTAAAAGTGCGAAAGGCATTAAATAATTCTCCTGGTCGCCATGGAACTCAACACCCAAGGAGTACCCCATTTTATTTTAAATATACATTTTCAAAAGGACTGTTTGAATAAATCAACAATGAATAAAATGGTGCTTCTACCCTTTATTGCCGAAATTTACAAAGTCCTTAATCCGTGGAGTTTCAAAGAGACGCCATTTCTTTCACGTATTGCTATCCAAATCTAGGGGAGACATCATTATATGGTCGAACGATTGCTTCCGGAAAGAGAAAGAATAAATTTACCAACATTAACCTTTATTACTTCCGGAAACGTTAAATTAAACTAAAATCATCATTTATTACTTCCAGAAACTTTGCAAACCGATATTGCTGGAGAAAATGAATCTTGACAATTCAAAAGAATGCTTAAAATTATTTATTTGTTGAAAAAAAAAACTTCCGGAAAGAACTATGAAAAAAAGTGAATAAAGAAAGTGAAAAAGAGGATATATCCCTAATTGTTTAATTGGAAATGTTTCGATTTAATTAATGAGAACGGGAAAGATTTTCATGGAACATTTTTTTTCTTAAAAACAGAAAATTAAAATGACATATTCATAATAGTTTAAACTGGGCGAGCGTCATTTGAAAACCAAAACATTTATTAGTTTTTTGTTTGTTTGTTTATTTGTTCGTTTGTGTGTGTGTGTGTTTTTTTTTGTTTTGTTTTTTTCGAACAAATAAATAATTTTATACATTTTTTTAACGGAGAAGTGGGTTCTTTTTTATTTTTTATTTTTTTTACTGGCAATCGAAATATAATTGGAAAAACATTGATTGAAAAGTTTGCGTAAAAATATAATTTTAAGAAAACAATTTTGAAATGAAAGCAACATTGGACTTTTATAAAATAGTTTTTGGCGTTTTTTTTTCGAACAAATAAATAATTTAAAACATTTTTTTAAATTGTCAAGATTTTTTTGTCAAATAAATAAATTTCAAGCAATTTTTGAAATAAATAATAGATAGCAACTTCGTTTATTTTACAACACGCCACAGCATATTATAAATATCCTACTCTCCCCATGTTAAAATGGCTTCCTGAATGAACACCCCAAACCTCCCCATGGTAAGAACGGCTTTCGGGGTTTGTGGAAGGGCGTGTTTAATTTGAAAGCCGTTTTTAACACGGGGAGATTAGAGTCGTTATAATGCGCTGAGGTAGGTCGTAAAGATGAAACAGTTTAGAAAAAGTTAAAACAAACTTTTTTATGTAAAGAATGCCGTGAAAGAAACTAAACAATTAAGACGTAATGGTTGATGAGTGAAAAGCCTTAAGATAAACAAAGAAATTTTAAATAAAAAAATTGATAAGACACATAAATGTATTTAAATTTTAAAAATAGTTTGTTTGTTTTTTTTGTGCTAATGCAGAGAGTGATCCGCGCTATTTTTTATAATCGTATTTCCACGTTTAATTAAAGTTTTATATGTTTTTTTAATTCAATTGTAAGGTTAAAGTACTGAATAGGCACAAACCACTCTCTCCTCCCCATGTTAAGAATGGCTTTTTAAATAATAGCGTTATTTTTTCAGCATGGATCACTCTCTGTATGAGTACCTTTTTTTTTACTTATCTTGTAATTCGAGAGTAATTGAAACGGAAGTTACAAGAAATAAAACCGGACAGTCTCGCAGAAACGACTTACGAAAAATATTTTTTTATTTTAATTAATATTTTTATAATTCGCAATGTAAAATTATTTTAATAACACGCAAACATTCTTTGACTTTAGAGATAGATTTTCTAAAAATTTTAATTAAATTTGTAATGTGGAAATATGGCTTTATCGATTTAGAACGAACCAAGAATTACATTTATATATATATATATATATATATATATATATATATATATATATATATATATATATATATATATGTGTGTGTGTGTGTGTGTGTGTGTGTGTCTGTGTGTCTGTGTGTCTGTGTCTGTGTCTGTGTGCGGTTTGTTTTTATATTTGTTTTACATATCCAACATGTTTGCATTTGTTTTTCTTGGCAATTTATGACTATAATAAATTGCGGTTCCACGTAATGTCATAACGAGCAAATTCTAGCATTGCTAAAAATATAATTTGCTGATGAGAAGAGTAGCAAGAAGATCATTCTTTGAAACTCCACGGATTAAGGACTTTGTAAATTTTTTTTTGAGTATTCAGTCGAACAATACATTTATATATATATATATATATATATATATATATATATATATATATATATATATATACATCACAAATGAAATAATTATCTCACTCACTCATTATTCCATATAATGACCTTGGAGACTGTTCATGTTCGGTTGAGAAGGCATTATCTCTGAAAACAGAGAGAATTTCTCTTGGGTTTGAGCGTGATTGGTCTATAATATCTTCGAGTAATATAACGTTGCTTTATTTTAATAGCTTTTTCCCATTTAAATTTTTTTTTTCACACACATAACATAAAGCAACGTGATTTTATTTAAATTGTACATAATTTTGATTCCCTCTTTACTTTGGAAACAAATATCCCTCGATACTGCTTCGGGAAAGCGAGAGCGAAACCGGTCAGCTGACTCCCTTATTTTTCTTCTCTATCCCGTGCACTTTTTTTAAACGTTTTTAACCATTAATTATAAAAGCCATCCCTTAATGATTACGATATTTTAAGTCTGTAACCCCCAAAGAATCATATATATATATATATATATATATATATATATATATATATATATATATATATATATATATATATATATATACTTTGAAGGGAGACAAGACGTTGCCTGGTATAGAACGGCGATCAGCGAATATTCCACGCTTTCAATATATTTGCTTCCATCGACATTTGTGAAACGTCTATTTTTCAATAAAATCGCTTAATTGACTGAACTAGTTTGAAACCACTGCGCTACACCAGGGGAAAGTTTCACACGCCTTCTAGTGTTTGTTTAGCAGGTGGCCCCGGGAAGAAAGTCATTCGCGCCTTCACTGATATCCAAACTCCATTCATAACGGTAAATCCAAAACTGTAGGTGTGAAAAACAAAATAATATATTTTATTTTTAAAACGTTTTTTATGATGAATTATAAGTCTTCTTTTCATTAATTTATTTATTGCGAACTATTATCCTCATCTTTCTTAGAGGTTGTTTCACGACGTTTCAGCCAATTATTCATATGGTCTTCGTCAGGTGGTAACCGCGACGGAATAGGAACTCCGAATTTCCTAACTTAATTGTCAGCAATTACTGCCATCCATAGTTGTCGTCCCACCACGTTTTTTGCCAAGTAAGTCTCTGGTTGGCTTTGGGTGGGATTGAAACCGCTATCCTCAGACAATTCTCATCTGAAACCGTGGAGATTCAACGTCACTATCAACTGCGCCACGGTTACGATATTTAAATTCTGTAATCACAAAGAATCATAAATTTTCGCAAATATTATACGGATCTTAACAATCGCTGACGTTTTCCTGCTATATTAAACGTAGTGTCCGACATAGTTGTTTGTGAATTCGCACTACACCTTTGCCAATTTGACACCCATTTGATAATTCGAATGTTTTAGTCCATTCCAGGTACGTATGAAGAGACTTTTGAAAAAAAATATTTTAATTTGTTCCTCTTTCTATGTATTATCTGTCATTTATTATTCCTGAATTTAAAAGGGTGTTTTTTTCTTCTATTTCGTATTGTAATATTTGCTTCGATCATGTTCATTACATGTCATAATGGAATTGAACGTAAAACACTACGATTGGAGGTCATGTTAAAAGGCGATTTTGTTTGATGTCTATTGCACATATTAAAACTTTTTTGTACAAAGAGGTCACCACTTACCAAGGCCCGTGTACCACTCGAGGATAAGGGTCAATAGGTTTACAGTAGTCAATGAGACAGTATCGTAGTAATTATTAATAGTGGAAATTTGGTAAATCTCATTACTAAAGGGAATTGCTCATCAAGAATTTGTTTATATTGGACTTGAAGACAACTATATTGTAGTTAGTTGGAAAGCAGGAAAACGGAAGAGTTCTACAGGCGTGAGTTCTTAGAAAGAAATGTTGTTCATGGAATCTATGTTTAGGTTTAGACACAGATAAAAATTGAGGGAAATAATTGATAGTGGTTTCAGCTGGGCGAGTGTTTTTCATGAAAGTTTTGCGAGGGGGGCATGAGTGAAGTTCAGACGGGCACTTGCCATGAAAATAACGATAAAGCAGAGAGAGGCTCGTAACGTCTCTTCTGTGGGGAAAAAGTTAAAAGAAGAGAAAAGAGCATCCCTCGCTAGGCTACACAGTCTATTTGGAATTCTTTCAAGGAAGGATAAGATCTTTCTAGCAGCTCCTGCCCAGAGAGTGCAACAGTATTCTATCTTTGAACGCACTTGCCTCTTATACAGGTAGAGAATTGCATCTACAGGAGCGGTCGAATGATCCCACCGTTTTTTTCAACGAATTCGATGTACATGTTTGATACGAGATCAAGAGTAAATGTCAGACCCAAGAAGCTTGTTAAAACATAGAGCCTCCCCAAGAAAAGAGCCATTCATTTCAATTGATGCCAGATGGGAATCAGGGCGTTGATGATGTAAAGATAGAAGCTGTGTTTTAGATGCAAGTTAGTTACGTTACAAAAAGGCAACAGGGAGAGATTTCTATATTCTAGCAGACTTTCTGACATCTGGAGACCTCTACGGTGAAGGGTTGAGCTTTTGTTGCTAAACAGGTTGAGCTGAATTATGTACGTCATACTGCAATTGCGATGAGTTCATCAAAGCACATCCCATTAAAATACTTGTAAAACAAGCACAGGGAAACTACAGGGGTTGATTATTTGACAGTGCGTGACCTTTCAGGTTGAAAACTCATTTTTGTACCCTATCCAAGGTGGAGAGGTAAGTGATAGGTCTACAGATGTACTCCATCCATGAGCGAATGCAAGCTTTGGAGAGGTACAGGATACACTCAGAGGTGAGTAATTTTCTAGCAAAGAAGACGAAACGCATCTTCTTTGTAGAAGACTTTTGCAATTTTCTCACTGTATTTGTTCCAGTTCATGTTCCCTGTGAATGGTCTGACTAAGGGTTAACTTTTTTTCTTATACAAACCCAGAAAACTACATTAACAGTGCGTATATTATTTTATTGTACCTATTTACAATGCCTCCCCACGGGACAGAGTTGGACACCAAGGTCGTTTTTTAACATGGAGAAAAGGTACAAAAAATTGAAAAAAATGCCTCAGTCGTGAAGGACTGATCCTCCACCGAAAGAGAACAAGAAATGGAAGTGCAACATCTGAAGAGCAGATACTACACCTTGATCTTGATCAAAAGGCCAAAATGATTAATAAGAGAAAAGTTCACACCTCGTTTTTAATTCCACCAGAACACCTAAGTTTAATGGGGTTAAACATTTTATAGTGTTTATTCAGATTGGCACTTAAAGCGAAAAACAAGAAATGAACAAAGTCTTTTATACTTTTATACTGCTTGTCACACAATGAGAATTTTATATTCACAGAATCACAAAAATTGTTCAAGACATTTTTTTTTTTACGGAAAACAAATTGGACGTTTTTTAGCGATAGGTGGCAGACGCGGGCATGTTTATTAAATGAACATAAAGGGAGACAATCAGTAATTATTTTGATATATTCCACATGCATCTGCGTTCTCTGCTCTTGTCTGCCGATTATTTCGACGCTTTTTTCACCCCCATCGATACAGAGTATTATTTTTACAAAGGCACTTAATAAAGCCTTTTTTTTACAAAGTCACTTATTAAAGCCTTTTTTTTATAAAGGCACTTATTAAAGCCAGGAGGCCATTCGAGGATAAGCGTTAAATATTGTACAGTAGACAATTGGACAATAAAGTAATCGTTAGTAATGGAAATTCGGTAAATTTGTTAACTTAAGTGGAACGGCTCATCAAAAACTTGATTACATTAGACTTGAAGATAACCATATTTTAGCCAGCTGGAAAGCAGGAAAATGGAAGACAATTCCACAGGCGTGCAGTTCTAAGAAAGAAGCTTTGTTCATGGAATCTACGTTGAGGTTTAGGCACAGATAAAGAGTGGGTGAAATTATTGATAGTGTTTTCTGCTATGCAGGTGTTTCTTGTGAAAGTTTGGCGAGGGGAACCATAGATTGGAGCTCAGTCGAGCACTTGCCATGAAAATAACGATGAAGAAGAGACAGACTGGCAACATCTCTTCTGTGAGATAGAGGTTGCAGAGAAGAGAAAAGGACATCCCCAATGAGGCTACGAAGTCTATTTTGAACTCTATCTAGGCAGGACAAGTCCTTTCTAGCAGCTTCTGCACAGATGTGGCAACAATAATCTATCCTTGGACGTACCTGGTTCTTATATAGATAGAGAATTGCATTTAATTTTCTTTAATAATATTAAAAATACATGTTCAACGTACGTGCTTTTTACAATTTTCCGTCCCGTGATTGATATTAATATTATGCAGACATTTGTGTATTTTCTTTACTTTTAAATGCCGCCATAAGTACCTATTTGAATAAGCACTCAATTTTTTACTGGGCATCTTACATATTTGCATTGTAATTATACAGTATTCTAGACACTGACAATATGCTATTCAAGATACATACAGGGTGGAAAAATAAAATAAAATAAAACCACTATAGCTATTTTACAACTTAAAAAAAATCAATTTAGATGACTTGATTATATAGTAGAGCGTCATTCAACCTTAATCACCCCTCTATACGGGTCCAGAACTGGGTGTATGTCTTTTCCAAAAATACTCGGCGGATGGCGGAGAACAGGGGAGCTTTAGTTTTGTGAGCGGTCATATTGGTGATGTTCCCGACGTATGACCAAACGAAGCAGGACTATTGCTAGCACCCTCAAAATTCATCGCTGGCTTGCCACGAATAACACGGACGGGCATGCGATAATGAAAACAAAGTTTCCTGCCACGGTTATGATCTTTGGTGTAGTTTCAAGTGAGAGCCACATCATGCCACCTCACATTTTAGAAGTCGGCTGGAAAGTCAACATAAAAGTGTACCTAGATGTGCTAACGAGTGTCGTGATCCCATGATGTAATCAGGTTCCTATTGGTGAACCCTCGGTTGGGCTGCAAAACTCGGCATCGGCTCAGATCTAAAGAGGCATAGGTCCTGCTCCAGAAGAAGTGTTACGACTTTGCACACTTCTTTCACTGCTCCCCTTTCATCCCCCGACCTGAACCCGCTGGACTATTTTGTTTGATCATAGCAGTTTCAGGTGGGGGGAGCAGTGAGAGAGGAGTACAATGTCGTAGCACTCCTTCTGAGGCCATGCGCTGTTTTTTTTTGAAGTTGTGGGTCGGCGCCGAGTTTTGCTGTCGCACACAAAACCTGCTTGCGGCCACCATCACCCCATTGTTCAGCACATTCAGGTACACTTTGGTGTTGACTTTCAAACCGACTTTGAAGATGTGAGGTGACATGATGTGACTCTCACTTGAAACCACACCAAAAACCATAACCGTGACCGAAATGTTCGTTGAGCGGTGCCGTCAACGGTTGACCTGTCGGGAATGGCATTTGGAAGGTGCTGGCAATTGTCCTGTTGTAATCACTTGAATCCGGAAAAAAGCATGAGTTGTACAGCCCACATCTCCGATCTCACTGTTTAAACAGTGTGTCACTTTCAGACATGATCGAAGGCTTCTTGGGATTTATTGTATGCAACTGACTAACTAGTAGATGGTTTGAAACCAAATAAGAAAACCGGTTTTCATCAAACGGAAATGGAATCATGTTGTCTTTTATACGGCGACAATTTTATCGTTTTCCCTTATTATTTAACTGTTTTTAATCCGTTACGTGTTATTTTTTTAATCCGTTATATTTATATGTTAATCCTTTCAGACGACAGGACGCCATTTTGAAATCACGTGACCATTGACGTAACTTTCTAAATTCAATATTAATCAGACATTATTTAAATTTTAGTAGCTTCATTTTCAACCATTAAACTTAAATAAATTCCAAGGCAAATTTTTTTTAAAAAAATGACAGTGTAAATAAAGAAAGCAACACAAAAGAAAATATTGAAATAAATCTCAAGGGGGCAAAAAAGAAGAGGTAAAAAAATAAGGGGAGGCCATTGCGGCAAGCCATCCTGGCGACAAACTCAAATATAAGATGGTAACCGTGATTTGAATATTGCATGTGTTCTTTTTTGGCGAGGTGTCTGATCTTTCGCCAACGACTGTGGCTCGAGAGGAGGGCAATTGTCAGATGTATGAGTAACTTGCGTGAGTTTTGTGGGTAGTTCCCGCAAGGTGGTCGGGTTACACCAATATTGCGGACGCATCTGAGCCGTCTATTAAGTTGATGAGGGGGAAGTCCCTCCGAGTGAAGATGGACAAAGGTGTCAAATTGTAGACGAATTTTAGACTTTGGACGACTGAGAAGAATAATTGACGTCTAGACGCGGAAAGTTGACGGTAAGTGTGAAAAGTTGTTCATGGAAGGGAGGATAGGGTGAAAAGAAAGTTTGGAGCAGAGACAAAAGAGAAAAAATGTGGACCCAATAGTTCAATTCATTAAGCGATATATGTATATATAGATCGTTTAATGAATTAAACTATATATATATATATATATATATATATATATATATATATATATATATATATATATATATTGTTTAATGAATTGAACTACTCGGTCCACATGAATTCAATTATTCATACGAAATTGCATTTTTACCTAAACGCGAGTTAGGAATAAATTTCCCTTTAATCAATTTGGTAACCCCTCAAATGGGGAGCTGCATATATATTATTTTTAAAATATAATTATCCACTGACAAGCTTTCGTCGTCTGCGACTCATCAGAGTGGCTGAATTTATCGATACACGAAATCGGGACCCCATGATAAGAAGCCTAAACCTCTACCACGCGGCTGCCTCGCCTGACGACTAAATGTATTAATCAGGAAAGCATCGTTTTAGTGGAATGGAAGTTTATTGAAAATGTAGATTTCTACAAACAGAAAGGGAAAAATTATATACGTTCGTTTATTTTTTTCATGGCTCCTGTGAGCTGCGACGTTGCTTGATGTTAAAATAAGTTTATGATATCTCATGCTCGTATATATATATATATATATATATATATATATATATATATATATATATATATATATATATATATACTAGCTGTACCCTGCCACGCGTTGCTGTGGCTCAACTTGGCGCAATCGAAAAAGTTCCAAAATGAGAAAAAGCATGTTTCTTATAGGTTTAATTTTCCATTTTGCATGGGTACGCAGTTTTTGTTGTTCCATTTTCTTAGCTGATATAGAGATTTTCCGGTGACTCTTAAATACATAACATAAATTGTCCATGTGAAAAAACAGTCAGTGTGTAACTGTAAGCCGCACAATTGTAAAGATTGTTCCCTGTGCTTTGTTGATGGTTATTGCAAATGACAATAAAATTGGAAAATGCAATTTCCTAAAGTGTAATGATGTATCCGGTGGAATCATAGGAATGCATGGAATGAAAATATATTCATCTGGAAAGGTCCTGTTATGATTGTTGTTTCTATGATATTGTATGTTAATTTTTTTTTACTGCAAGCTATGTGCTATTGCAAAGCTTGGATTTGTTTATATTTCACAACATGATAATTAGTACACCAAATTTCAATTGCAATACATGCGGTGGCATCCCTGGCAAATATAGCTGTTGGATAATTAACCACATTATCTGCTTTCACAACAGTGGCGATGAATTTGCATTTGACTACCTCACTTGGAATTTTACATTGAGTAATAGCGTTAAGTTCAGGGGCATCTTTGTATTGACCTGCAAGAATAGCTCATTCACTCAGTCAAATAGAATTCTTATAATTTGAATATCTGCAAAAACCTTTTAAACTAACTATTCCTTAGATGAAATAAAATTACAGAAATTACAGAAGTTAAAAGTCAAATAATTTTGCCTTTATGTTACAGAGAGAGCGAGAGAGAGAGAGAGAGAGAGAGAGAGAAAGAGGTGAGTATACGTGGGGTGTAGACACGTTTACGAGAACCGAGGGTCAGCTGACCAGATTTTGTATGAGTGACGTGGTCAGGTTGGCTAGATCTGTGAGATTTGATTTGGGCTTTGAAGAAGACGGACGGCTTTCCGTTGTCTCCCCCTCTTAACTGGGGAGGAGGGAGACGAACGCTGACGTGTGTAGAAGAAGAACCCACACAGGCCGATTTCACTTCCACCTTCTGCAGGACCTCTGGGGAAAGTGAAATAAAAACTATAAAACCCATTCATCGTCTTGGAGTGATAAATCTTCGTCAAACAGTTATCAAGTCTCCCTCCAGGATGAGAAATTTCCAGATGGTCAAACATCGAAGAAGCAGAGGTAGGTTCTGAAATTACATGTCACACACACGATCCCCTTTATGATAATCAAACACACAACCATTTATATTAGAGACAATCATACGCACACGGAACCCTTTGATGTTATACACAAAACGTAAATGGTGCCCCTCAAAGATAACCAATATATAACATTTAACTCTGATCAGCTGGCACCTTCTCGTACCCAATTTCCCACAAGTGATGCAAATGTTTTTGTGCGGATCGAACAGTCTGCAACTGGACATGCATATTTTGAGTTAATTTTAATGTCTTCACATGAAACAAAGAAGTAGAGCATTTGAGGCAAGCATTTATTTCATCTGCTGGTGTTGATTGAAGAATAACAGGTAACATTTGTCTGAAATCTCCTGCAAGCAATATTACTGCATTCCCAAATAGTCTGACATTGCCACGCAAATCTTGCAAGGATCGACCAAGAGCCTCCAGTGTTTTTTGTGTACCATTGTGCATTCATCATAAGCTTAAAGTTTGCATTTCTGCAATATTTTTTTCCCATATTGGATGTTTTGGACATGTCGAACGTGAGCTTTTTGAAAAATTGAATGTTTTAAAGTAGAATAAATACTTCTACTACTTAGCAGCAAGGTCGCAGGTATTCCTCATGCAGCAAGGGCTAAGGCTATGTAATTTTGTCACCGAATGGCTGCTAAAATCAATTTAATTAGAAAGGTGTTACGAGTTACTTCTGGTGCTGTTCAAGGTAGCAGTAATTTCCAAATAACTTCTATTCTCACAGTCAGTAAATTAGGTAACTAAAATAGGATTTATCCATGTTTTTACAATGCCTTATTCACTGTAATTAATTTAGGAGACTAAAATAGGATGAGCGATAAGAGATAGACAGATAGAGAGGAAGGTGTATAGATAGAAAAGAGAAAGTGAGAGGAAAATAGAGAAAGAGAAGGAGATAGAGAGATAAAGGGATTGATAGATAAACAGAGAGAGAGGTGGAGTGTTAGAAACAGAGAGGGATGCGATAGAGAAAGGAGAGAGATAGAGTGAGTATGAGATAGAAAGGGGCCCAAGGAGAGATGGAGAGGGTGATATATAGAGAAAGATAGATTGAGAGAGAGAAAGGGAGAGATGGATAGAGAGAGATATTAAGAGAGGAAGAGAGAGGGGGAGAGAAACAGAAGGTTAACTACACTTCATCGTTTTTCCTCGTTCAGTAGAGAAGAAATCTTTCGAGACTGAGGCAATTTTAATGTATTGTTATTATCCAGAGTACCCTTTTTTTGGGGGGGGAGGGCTTGATTTTTCTCACATTAAAAACCGACCGGGTTATCTGTACTTTCACTTAATAAAAGAAAGACATATTGTAAAATTTTAATTTAACATGAAAATACTATTTTAAAAAATAGCACGATAACATAAGTGCATAAGTGCCACTTTAGGTACTCCTTGGGCGTTGAGTTCCATGGCGACCAGCATAATTATTTAATGGTCGCTCTTTTATCCCCCCGCTAGTCAAGGCTAATGCATGCGCACGTAATATTTTTTTTATTTACTGGCGTTGGCTTAGTAACTAAACGATTTATTGATAATTTCGTAACCCTTAAACGCATGCCGGAAGATTTAAATTGGTTCATTATTATTGTGATGAAAAAAAAGTTTCATTCAACACAAAACCAAAAACACATATTAATGATAAATGATTTATTATTCTATTCATTGAAATTTACTAATTTTTAAATAAAAAAGTTAAAAAAACGTTAATAATAGTAGTTGCTTATGTGCGCATAAAAAACTTTATTTTTGTTTGTTTTCTTTAGATTAGGTCCACCTTATAATCACCTCCCCCCCAACATCCTCATCTTAAGAACAGCTTCCGGAATAAACACCACTTTTGGAGGGGGGGCTATTTGCAAAATTTAACTGATATTTGTTCTCATCATACCCACCCGAAAATACTATTAAAAAAAAGGAGGGGTTCAGTGCCCGTGGCAGAGAAGTAAATTTATTTATCAATAAAAGTCGTCATTTAAAAAAGAAAATTGTCGAGGTGGACCTAAATGTAAATGTTTACCCCAAAAATTATCCCGAAGTTTATTACAAAAAACGTTTTGTTTTCACACTATTCAACCATTTGTTCATCCGCGCATGTAAAATGAAAAATATTTGTCAAAGTGAGAAGTAATCAGTAAATGATTTAGTTTTTTTTTAATTTATTTATTTATTTATTTATTTATTTTACATTAGGTCCACCTCCATTAATGTTAAGAACGGCTTTCAGAATAAACACCCTCAACCTCTCCATGTTAACAACGGATTTCGGAATAAACACCATTTGGGGGGGATATTTAAAAAAAAGTCGATAAAAGTCGTCATTTAAAAAGAAATTTAAAATCAAATGTTTGTAAAAGTGAGAAATTATTAATAAATGTTTAATAACATTTTTCGGTGCTAATGCAGAGAGTGATCCGCGCTATTTTTTTTTTAAATCGTGTTTTTTTTATTCAACTGCAGGTTAAAGTACAGAATAGGTACAAAAAACCTTCCCCTCCCCATGTTAAGAGTGGCTTTTTAAATAACAACGTTATTATTTAAGCATGGATCACTCTCTGCATGAGTACCCATTTTTCTTTTAATATTCATAAAAAGTAAAACTTTTTTCAAAATAAATAAATAAATAAATATTTGTAAATGTGACAAATAATCGGCAATGTCAGTAAATAAAATATGTTACGTGCGGGGTGGTGTGGGGACTAAGGGAGCGACTATTATTTATTTTCTGTTGGTCGCCATGGAACTCAACGCCCAAGGAGTACCAAAATGTATTTTTTTTTGTCAAATAAATAAATTTCAAGCAATTTTTGCTATAAATAATATATATAATAACTTCGTTAATTTTACGACTCGCCCCAGCATATTATAAACACCATAACTTCCCCATGTTAAAACGGCTTTCGGAATGAACACCCCCAACCTCCCCATATTAAGAACGGCTTTCGAGGTTTATGGAAGGGCGTTTTTTTTAACATGGGGAGGTTAGGGTTTTTATAATACGTTGAGGCATGTCGTAAAAATGAAACAGTTTAGAAAAAATTAAAACAAACTTTTTTTATGTAAACAATTAAAACGTAATGTGTCATGATTGAAAAGCCTTAACATACAATTGGTAAGTACATAAATGAATTTAAATTTTTAAAATATGGGATTATTTTTTTTTGTGTGTGTGTGCTAATTCAGAGAGTGATCTGCGCTATTTTTATAAATCGTATTTCCTCTTTTAATTAAAGTTTAATTATATGTTTTTATTCAATTGTAAGGTTAAAGTACAGAATAGGTACAAAACACCCTCCCTTCCTCATGTTAAGAATGGCTTTTTAAATAATTACATTATTATTTCAGCACGGATCAGTCTCTGCATGAGTAAGTTTGTTTGTTTTTTTTTACTTACCTTGTAGTAGTTGAAACGGAAGTTACCAGAAATAAAACCGGACAAGTCTCGCAGAAACGACTTCGAAAAATATTTATATTTTATTTAATATTTTAAAAATTCGCGAGGTAAATTTCTTTTAATGACATAAAACATGCCTCGACTCTAAAGATGGGTTGTCTGAAAATTTCAAATAAGTTGGTAACGTAGAAATATGGTTTTATTCACTTGTAACGAACCAAATTTACATTTATATATATATGTATATATATACATATATATATATATATATATATATATATATATATATATATATATGTACACAGACAATAATAATACTAACTCCACTTTAAACCAAATTAATATAGTGTACGAACTTATTTATCCCTTCGAAGAATATCTCCAACAACTGAACACGACGACTAAAAATACCTATCCAAAAACTACAGACGCTTTTTAGCTAAATTTCATTTAGCACCGGGACAAATATATTAAGAGCATTTAATATCTAACAAGAAACTACATAAAAAAAACGTAAAATAAGAAAATTGAAAATAAAAATAATTCGGCCCAACAATCCTACAGCCACCTTTATACGAGACCATATAAAAAGTATAAAATTTCAATAAGTTATTATTATTGGTTCACATGGAACTTTCACACAAGTCAACAAACGATCGGTTTTGAAACCTGTGGTGTTCTCTCGAAGCTGAGTGACAGCAAGTCTCCCCACACGCCCAGCTCTCTCCACCTCATTCGATAGCATTTGCAAATGAATTTGCATCATCACAACCGCCGCTTACCATTGATTTCTTGCTTGTAGTGGCCATTGCTTTATACTGGAATTTGAGTGGCACTCAGCCTCCCCAAGGTCCCAGTTCTCTTTGTGCTTATCCAGCCGAGGTGTGCTTGGCGCTCGCTCCTCGGTCTTTCAGTCCTTATTGACCCTTCTCGGCCCTTAGGCATCATTTGTTTGGGGGGAGGGGGTGATGAAAAAATAGCGGGATGCATTATGGGGGGTGTAAAACTTGTAAATATGCAGTTTCGGTGTTCTTCATTCTATGTAACGCTTATTCTTTATATTTTCTTGTATTATTCTCCGCGTTCAAGGGGTTTCCTTAATATTTAAGTCGTTTTCATTATCGTTAGTCGTTGTACTTTTGCAGTTATTCCTCCGATTCCACTTTCTGACATTCTTTTTTCGAAGCTTTCCGGAATTGTTCCTAGTGCTCCTACTATTATCGGTACTATTTTGATTTTCTTCATCATCCAAATCCCTTTTAACTCTCTGGCTAGCTCTGTGTATTTGCTTCGTTTCTCCTTTTCTTTCATACTCACCCTGTCGTCAGCTGGGACTGCAAATCAACGATTTGACAGGATTTTCTTTTCTTGTAAATTATAACGACATCTGGTCATCTTGCTTGGATGGGTGTGTCTGTCTGTATGTCCCTGTCCCATAGGATTTTGTGGTTCTCGTTTTCGAGTGCTGTTGGGGGTTTATGTTTCTACCATTTGTCTGTACGCTCAAAACGCAGTCGTTTACACAACTCCCAGTGTACCACCCTCCCCACTTGGTCATATTTGTTTTCGTATTTCTTTTGGGCAAGTTTGCTGCATTCACTTACTATATGGTTTATCGTTTCGTCTCTTTGACCACACAGTCTGCATTTGCTGTTTTCTTGTGTTTTATCGATCCTTGCTTTGATATGGTTGGTCCTTATCGAGTTATCTTGTGCTGCAGTTATTAGAGATTCAGTTTCTCGGTTTATATGTCCTTTTCGCATCCATGTCCAGGTGTTTTCGTTATTATTATTATTATTATTATTATTATTATTATTATTATTATTATTATTATTATTATCAAACTAAATGTGGAACCATGATATACTTTTATTAAACATTTTAGTTAAACTCATCGTTTGAAAGAAGAAAAAATATTTACAACCATTGAATTTACACCTGCACCCGTTTTTAGCTTGCGTCATATCATATATCTAAATTAAAAAATTTGTATTAGTGACCCTTTCCTTTTCTTTTTTTCTGATGTTTTCTCTTTTTTCACCATTTTTCCCCTACTTTTTTATATGACCCTGATATCAACGCGATGTAAATGTCTGGGATACAGTTACCTCAATGATCCAATAACCATTACTTTTTGTCTAGGAAAATATTTTTGTATTTCGCTCACAATTAAACATTGGATGAATATTAGTTTTTTTTTCTCTATTGATTTCTATTCAAATATTATATTTTTAATACGTTTTAATATATCAATCTAGGATATATGATATTATTCGGTAAACTTTAATAAACTTTTCATAAAATTTTCACACAGAAAGCATTTAGAAATATTGGCGTCCGTAATGGATTTTGCTTCATGGTTTATTGATTGAATCATTTGAACATTGAAAGCACTCCATTTGTATCATACAATTCTTCATTACCTTGGATCTTACGATGTTGACTCTATTTGCCTTCATTGAGCCTAACTACACCATGGAATATCTTTTTTTAATTTTGGCTACTTTTATGCTTTCCCTGTGCACGTTTTAGTTCGTGGATCTATGTGCTAAATAGATAACTGCATATAAACATTATGTTGCTAAAAGCACTTCTTCAGAGAAGATGAGACATTTAATGAAAATCAATGGATTAAGAAAAAAAATTAAATTCTTATATTCTTCTCAATGTATCTTAATTTTATTTTTTTTCAATTTATTAATTTTAATTCGAAATTTTCATTTATATATATTTGCCCCGTATATTGAGCTATTGTTTTATGGTCTCACAAATACTAATATTATCAATTACAATGAATTTAACTTTACAGTATTATAAAAGCTGTAATTTAAAAGTATTTTAAAAACAGTCAATTTTACACACGCATGCACATACACATATATGTGTGTAAAGTAACTTATAAGGTACGCATATATGGTAATTAAGCTGCACAGAAGATTTTATATATATATATATATACATATATATATACATATATATATATATATATATATATATATATATATATATATATATATATATATGCAGACTGTAGTGTTTTATGCTCTCGCAATAAACAATGCAGGATATGACGATTGTCGCAGATCGAAGTATTCCAATCGCGAAACGAAGCTATATGTGACTCCAGTAAGAAGGAATATTACAAATGACCACTGTTAGCCGCCAAGAAAATTTAACATTTATAAAACCAAATACAAATACCCCCATATATATATATAATTATACTGCAACAGACTGTGTAAGAGCAGGAATGGTCTGAAGAGCCACCTCCGTTCGCACACAAAATAGGAAGTGATGCATCTTGATCACGTCTCCACATGTATATATGTGTGTGTGTATAAGTGTATATATGTGTATATAATTTAAATTAATATATATATATATATATATATATATATATATATATATATTACAAGGTGGTCACCACTTGTCAAGGCCCAGAAGCCACTCAGTGATAAGGGTTATTTGAAATATATATATATATATATATATATATATATTTCAAATAAATACATGAAAATGATTGAGTAATCAACAATAAATACAGTGAAAGATGGGCTTCTTCTGTCAAGAAGTGACAATCACATCACCATATATATATATATATATATATATATATATATATATATATATATATATATATATATATATATATATAATCCATTCTAGAATTTTTAATATAGGAAACGTTAAAACAGACACTGATCACATAGTGTGAACCACTATATCAGCTAGTGTCTATATTAATCGGACTTATTTATTAATCTAATTTAAGTCAGTTCTCTATTTAAAAGACCATGGATGATATTTTCATAGAAATTTTGATAAAACTCATAGTATCTTCATCTTATTGTTGTTTTGTCCACAAAATTAATTTTTGCACTATCTAGAAAAGCTACTAGTTTTATCAAAATACTAACTGAAATCCCGGCGTTGTCCGGTTGTACAAGAAACTTAAATATGATATTTTAATTTTTGCAGATAGCGTAAATTTTGACATAGAATCAATTCGCGGTTGATAATAATAAATGAATAAATTTAAAAAATAATAAATAAGAAAAAATAAAAATAAAAAAAAATAATAACAATTTTCATTTTATTCCGTTTGTGTTTGTTTGTAATATCATGTCAGCTGATGTTTGGGCTTGACGATGAATGCCCTGGAAAATTCACTTGTGATTAATGCTTAGTTTTGAAATATTCAAACGAAGAAATAATTTGCGACGATTTTAAATGGTATGTTTTCTTTTATCATAAAATGGCTATGTTCACTCAGGCCTGAACAGGGGGATCATTCGATCTGTAGTCGAATGCTTTACCACTGAGCTATATCTCCATATGTCAGTAATTCTGTTTGTTTGTTTTCTTTTTTTTTAAGAAATGATTTGTAAGATTCTCTTATCTCCCTTGTTGCTGTAACGTAAAATGGTTCCCAGTAAAAATTACTTTTTTATCAATAAGAAAGAAAGAATCAGATTTTTTTTCGATTTTCGATACTAATCGGATTAATTTCTGTACAATACCTATCTAAGAACACTGCCAGACATATAAATTAGCCTGGTGTGAAATTTGCAAAGAATCGTCTCAGCCGTTTCGGAACGTATGAGGAATGAGCACTAACACACACAAAGTGACTTTTATATAATAGTAGAGATATTTGTTGGTTAAATGTTACTCATTTCGTGGAATTTCCACGGGTCCTACTCGTTGAAATTAACAAAGAAATCAAAGGGAAATGAATCGAAGAATTGAACGAAGTTATAGAAAGATAGAGAGAGAGAAATAAAGAAAAAAAGAGTCTGTGATGGGAGCATGTATAAAGAAAAAGGAAAGGAAAACGGAGAGAGTGGAAGGGGGGGGGCAATATCTGAGTAATACTTCTAAGTTAATCGACCTGAATCAAAGTGATCGGATTACTTCCGGAAATTAACGAGGAATATATCGGTTATAGCCACTGGCCACCGGCCAGCGATTTTATCCGCAGACGATGAACAAACTCATTTCTGTGAACTTCCGAGCGGAAACAAGCCTTTTATCAATTCGATGGAGTATGCATTGTCCAAAACAGTCGTTGTTTTGTATAGTTGTACAGATAAATAATCTATCTATAATATATTGTAGATTGTCTTTGATGGGTTATTTAAATTCTATTTATTTAATATATACAAATATTCAAGTCAAGAAACTTTTAGCAGTTATAATAATATTAATAATAATAATAATAAGAAGAAGAAGAAGAAGAAGAAGAAGAAGAAGAAGAAGAATAGTGTTATAATAATAATAATAATAATAATAATAATAATAATAATAATAATAATAATAATAATAATAATAATAATAATAATTCTGATTTCGTTTATCAACGTCTCTCTGGAAAAGGACGGCATTGATTTCCAGAGGATGTCCTTCAATCCAGGCTTCCAATCAGGATCTTCAAAGACCAAAGGGTTTCCTAAGAATGTTGGTGGTACATTATATAGCAGAGGTTTGAAGGCCGCCTAAAACATCGGCGATTTGTAGTCTTTTCAATTGTCCTTCCAGACGATTTGATACTACTCCTATCGTACCAACTACGACCGGGATTATTTGTGTTTTACCCCGTGTATACACCTTACCTCCAAGGCCAATGGAGCATAATTGTTCCACTTCTCATTCTTCTTCTTTCTCACATTCCTGTCCAAGGGTACTGAAAAGTCTATAATTTGCCAGTTTTTTTTTTGAGACCTTGTCAATGCTAAGCAAATCCGGACGAATATGTCCCAATTGCTTGGTCGTTATGCAATTTTTGTCCCATCATACCTCTACCTTGCCATCCTCACTTGTTCTCACTTCATCAGGCACCTCCTCAAACCATTTTTCAGCACACTTCACACCAACTTTCTTACACACCTCCCAATATATCCCGAGACCCATGCGATCGTGTCTTTTGCGGTACCCTCTCTGGGCCAGTCCACTACACCCTGCTGCAAGGTGCACAATTGACTCTGAAATCTTACCACAAATCTAGCATTCTGCAGCAACTTCCTCTCCTAGAACCACTTTTTTTAACAATCGTGTTCCTAATGCCTGCTCTTGTGCTGCACAAACAAAAGCTTCAGTACTCTTATTCAAATACTCAACTCTAATCTGGTGCCATAATCTTTCATCAGTCACTTCTGCTATATCCTAGAAGAACCTCCCATGCATTTTCTTCCTAGCCAGTTCCTCTGCCCTTTTTGTATCCATACGTTTCACATAATCAGCCTTGGTCTCACATACCTCCACTTCATTGGCCACAACCTTAAGCATCCACTCCTCACTTCCAACCACATGCTCCTTCAACGACATCTCCTCAGTTCTACCACAATCTTTTACACTTTTCAATCCGCTTCTTCCATCTTTCCTCTTTTGATACAGCCTTGCTACGCTACTTCGAATGTGAAATATACCAAACATTGCTAAAACTATTCTTGTTTTGATATCCATGGCATTTTGATATCATTGTCAGACCATTCTAAAATCCCGGACAGTATCCCAAAACACTGACTGCCCATGCATTTACTGCTTTCATTAGATTTCCGCCATACAGTTTCGACTTTGCAATTAGTTTCACTCTACTAAGATACTCCTCCCTGACTTTTGCCTTCGTTTCTCTGTTCATGATGCCTACACCCTCCAACACTCCCAACTACTTATATCCTGTATCTTCTATTTCTTTAATGATTTCTCCATTTGGCAGCACTATTCCATTCAAATGAACTTCTACTCCTCTTTTATCACCAGCACCGCACATTTACCAATCTCAAACTCCATCCCAATGTGTTCTGAGTATGTCCCCACAAGTTCAATCAGTCTTTCCATTTTCTTTTCATTTCTACTGAATATTTTCAAATCATCCATAAAGAGTAGATGGTCGAGGCGTCTGTTACCAGATTCAAAGTTATACCCCAGTTTTCCACTCTTCAAGAGGATGCTCAGTGGCATCATTATCATTACAAAAAGAAGTGGCGATAACGAATCTCCTTGAAATATTCCACGTTTAATGCCAACCTGCCCCATCTCCTCTCTGTTTGCTGTCAGCACCGTTTCCATTGAGCCATATTTCTCTCCAAAAGCTATCCCACATTCTTAGCGACCTTCATCATTAAAAGTGTTTCACGTATCCATAAATGAGGAACCATGTCATAAGCCTTTCTGTAACTGATCCATGTTACGATCAGATTCCTCTTCTTCTTCTTCGTATCCTGCATAAATGCTTTATCAATTAGTAGTTGCTCTTTGGTACCTCTCGAGCATTTTCGGAACCCCTTTTGTTCGTCAGGAAAAAAAACACCATTACTCTCAAGATGTTCATAAATTTTCTCCGCAAATATTCCAGTCAACAGTTTCCACATCAATGTCAGACATGTAATTCGTCTATAATTATTGACATCTGTTTCTTTTGCAGGATCTTTCCTAATCAGTGTTGTTCTTCCATTCACAAGCTAATCAGGGACATCTCCCGACTCTACAACCCTCTGCATGGCATGATAAATGCATGGAAACTGTTTAAACCAAAAGCCCATCACTCCATATGGACCAGGTGCCTTCCAGTTTGTCATCCTTCGTATGCCAGCCTTAACGTCATCGATGGTTATCTCAACGTTCTTCATCTGCTGCATATCTGATAGCCTTGATCTGACCTCTCTCAACCAGCTAGTCTTCTTATTATATCGCCCTTCGACGGACCAAATCTCACTCCAGAACTTCCTTGCATTTGGAGGGTTGTTATTTCCCGCCTGTTTACTACCATTTAATTCTTTATACAGCTGAGACTGATTGTTCTGGAAGAGGTTGTTCTGCCGAAACGCAACACTTTTTCCAACAAACTTCCGAATTTTCATACCACCAGTGTGGACCTTCTCTTTCAACATTGTTAGAACGCTCATGGTTCCTTTTTCCAGCAATGTATACCTACTTTCAAGCTCGTCCTTAGCTTTCTGTCCTAGTTTAATTTCTTTTCGTATTTCTTCGATTATACCAATGCCTTTTCGCCACCGTTTAATACTTTCCTCAAGCCGCCTCTGCCAGTTTGACCTTCTATCCTTCATTTCTCTCTTTTTCTTCTGTAATAAGCCAGGACAATTCGCAGTAACGTATGAGACTGTATACAGAAGCCTGTTAAGTTCCGTAATCAATATGTTATTTCTCATGATGTTGTGAATTACTCCTTAAACTATTTTTACCTCGCTTTTCTCCTTCCGCCTATCACTACTCTTCATACTTAGAATCTCTATGATATCGTCTCTAATAAGAACCTCTCTTAACTTCTGAAGTACTTCTTTTTCTCCTGAAGTCAAAGTTCGAACTTCATCACAACTTCTCCATAAATCTGCTCCTTTCACTGGTTACATTGTCTCAGATTCAATGATCTCATCTACCTTAGATCATTCAAACTCCTTCCAATAGGATTCTAATTCCTCCTCAGTTATCCGCCTCCCATTATCGCTTATGTTTCCATTCTGCACTTCCACTCTCTCAGTTCTTTCATCAGAGCTAGTTTCATCAATTTTACTTTCGTTATTCATTTCATTCCTAACCATCCATTCAATCTCTTCTCTTGCAATCACTGAAAGTACATTGTTATTTTTAATAATAATAATAATAATAATAATAATAATAATAATAATAATAATAATAATAATAATAATACATGAAAATATGTATCCACGAAGCACATGTGCCAGAATTGATTACCAAAAAGTAGAATCACACTGGTGCTCATAGACACAGATAAAGGAGCCATCCTGAACCTGAACTGGCAGCTGATTGACAATACATAACCGATATTAAAATACAAAGAAGGATCTTCGGAGGTCATTTCCTATCATAAGTACTGTTCATCATTGCCATGGTGTCCCCAGAAAATGCCAATCAGGATACAAATTCACTAATACAAATGAAGAAATAAACCACCTGAAACTGTTTGCAAAAACAAAAAACAGAACTGGAAACACTAATAAACACATCCAGAATGTTCAGCCAACGTTTCCAAATGGATTTCGGTATGATAAAGTGAGCACTGCTGATCGTAGGGAAAGGGAAACTGGAAGCAATAGATAGTATGGTACAACCAAAACGAAGAGAAATGAGGGCAATATGGTAAAATTTCTTGGAAAGTCTGCAATTAGACACCATCAAATAACAAGAAACGAAAGGGAAAGTTGAAAAGGATAACCCCAGATAAAAAAGAACACTACTTGATACTTTACAGTAGAAACCTAATTAAATGCTTGAGCAGTCTCATTAGTAAAATAATCTGGTCCGTTTATAAGTTTGACAAATGAAGTATGAACCAGAAAAGCAGGAAACTAAAAAGAATTAAGCAAGATGAAATCAGAGACGAGAAATAAGACGAGTAAAGAAAAATGGGAAGAGAAACAACTACAGGGATGATTCATAAAGAATACAAAAAATGAGACTAGCGAAACCCCCTGGAAATGGCTACAAAAAAAACTAATCAAGGAAACTAAATCACAGAATACAGTCGCACAAGATAACCCGATGAGCACAACCCACATCAAATCAAGGATAGAGAAAACATAAAAAAAACGGCAAATTCAGACTCTACGGAAAAAGAGACGAATTAATAAACCACATAATAAGTAAATGCAGCAAACTAGTCATAAAAGAATATAAAGTAGATACGATCACGTGGAGAAGACAACACATTGGCAATTATGCACACAACTGCATCTTGAACACACAGACAAATGGTACAAATCGACAGCAGTACTAGAACATATATATACAAATGGATAAACTCACCCAAGCAAGAAAACCGGATGTCCTAATAGTTTACAAGAATAGAAAAGTCTTGCAAGACTTAAGAATTTGCTGTTCCAGCTGACCATCGTGTGATGATTAAGATAACGAAGAAGCTAAGCAAATACATGGATTTGACCTGTTGAATGGGATCTAGAAGACGAAGAAAGTAAAAATAATACCATTAATAATAGCAATGCTAGGAAGAATACGGAAAAACTTTGAAAACAAAATGAGTCAGAATTAGAATTAGAGGGATAGCTAAGATGATACAAGGCATAACAATAATGAAAACTGCAGAAATAAAAAGGAAAATATTTGAATTCAGAGATTAACTGTTTAGTTTTGAGACATTGATTTGAACAAAGATGGCGGCGTAATGTTACAGAGAGAGAGAGAGAGAGGGGGGTGAGTAAACGTGGAGTGTAGACACGTTTACCAGAACCGAAGGTCAGCTGACCAGATTACGTAGAAGTGACGTGGTCAGGTTGGCTAGATCTGTGAGATTTGATTTGGGCTTTGAAGAAGACGGACGGCTTCCCGTTGTCTCCCCCTCTTCACTGGGGAGGGGGGAGACGAACGCTGACGTGTGTAGAAGAAGAACCCACATAGACCGATTTCACTTCCACCTTCTGCAGGACCTCTGGGGAAAGTGAAATAAAAACTATAAAACCCATTCATCGTCTTGGAGTGATAAATCTTCGTCAAACAGGTATCAAGTCTCCCTCCAGGATGAGAAATTTCCAGATGGTCCAACATCGAAGAAGCAGAGGTAGGTTCTGTAAATACATGTCACACACACGATTCCCTTTATGATAATCAAACACACAACCATTTATATTAGAGACAATCATACGCACACGGAATCCTTTTATGTTATACACCAAACGTAAATGGTGCCCCTCAATGATAACCCTAGTGAGAACTCAGATCATAACCAATATATAACAGTAATTCAGATAAGTAACCAAGATGGCCGCCAAGAATCAAATGTGGCCCGTGGCGTAGTTAACAGCGTACTGATTAAATCCAAAATTCGACAATTTTTATAATAATTTTGAAACGTTTTAATTGGTTGTTTAGCACAACCGGCGGTTATAAAAATGATTGGCGTCTTATACCCCCATTACTCGTAATGGGAAAGGTCTTCTAGCGGCTTCGGCTGCAAGGAGACAGGGGAGAAGTACTCGTCAAGGATTCGTTACTTGACACTCAGCCCGACAGGTGAGAGACAGGGAACCGGCCCAGCACCTGTCGAACTGAGGTACGCCGCCTGGATAATACCTAGGAGGTCCACCCTCCCAGGCCTTGCCACTTGGCTTTCCGGTGGAGTAAGTTTATCGCTTACTGCCTGAGGCGCCCCTACCGGGGAATGCCGACGGGGTTACTCAGGCAATTTTCACAATTGCAGGAGTGGCCCCCCTTTAGGGAAGCCTGCTTGTTTCCCACTTTCCGGCCTTGTGTCACATTTTGCTGAGGTGGGCAACAAATAAATCTCTACCCCCCCCATTAGGAGTCAATAACATTTTACACCCCCCCCCATTTTTTGATATAATGGAAAAATCATTTCATATTCAATTTTGGTTTGACTTGAGAAAAGGAAAGAAAAATAAATAAATAAATAAAAATAAAGATAAACAAATAAATAAACAAAGAAAAATAAACCAATAAAATAATTGTTTTTTTTTCTTCTGGTTTTGGGGGAATTTGTCTTTATTCTCATTGGTCAAAAAGAATTATTAATATATTGTTATAATGTGTGCAAAAAGAAGGCATTTTTATGGCATTAAGTTGTTTTTTTAATACATATAAAAATAAACACTTTTCAAATATATATAAACGTACAAATAGAATACTTTTCAAATGCATATAAACATATACACAAAAATTCACAAATATACATTTTTTTTTTGTTTTTTAACAAATGTTTGCCAAAAAAAAAGATACAAAAAGGAATTATACGACAAATGGGAAATTTACAAAGAAAAGGTTTTAACAAGTAACTTTTTTTCTTTCTTTTTTAACAAAAACTGGAAACATTATGTTAGGTATTAGTTAGTTAATTTGGTTAGTAGGGTATAGATGGTCGCAGTTTAACGTCGTGCCCAGGACAATTAACTATTTTTTTTTTTTTTTTTTGTGATTTTGACTGTTTATGCTTTTCTTTTGGGGTTTCTGAAAAGAGATTTATTCATAATTAGATTCCAAAATGTTCGGTTATAAAATGTCTTCATTTTATTCTTTTTATCGGTTTAGTGAAAATGTCGGCTGCATTACTTTCAGACGTCACATAAGTAAGAGTAATAGATTTTTTCCTTATTTCATCCCTTATAAAAATTATATCTGATATCAATATGCTTCGAGTTTTGATGAACCATAGAATTATTTGCTAATACGATACTGCTCTGATTATCACAATGAATTACTCTAGTTTTTTTTTTTACTTAGATCTGGTTTTAAAATAGATTTTAGAAGGGAGTTAGAAAAATTGCTTCCTGCGCGGAATGAGGAGGAGCCACATATTCTGCTTCACAAGTAGAAAGGGCAACAATTTGCTGCTTTTTAGATTTCCAATAGATCATAGGTCCAGTATTTGACAGTATAAAACAATGCCCCGCGATACGTTTTCTAATCTCAGATTTACCCCAATCTGAATGTGAAAATCCTTCTAAATTTAGAGGATATGTAGACTTTTTAAATATTAAAGATTGTTCCTTGGTTCCTTTTAGGAGTCAAAAACATTTTGCATTAACACAAATCAGCTACAGACAGAAACTGCACATAAAACACAAAGGAATATTATATGGACTAATAAAAATTGAAACTGTATACTTGTAAGTTAAACCACCCTGCCTTTATCCACCCCATTTTTTGTACGTATCACTATAAACTAGCACGACACCAAACAAGTGAAGAGGGTAAAGAAGGATGGAATGATCGAGGAGAGAAATCAGTGCAAAGAGGACTGGGACTTTGGGAAGGCTTATTGCCACACACATTCCAGCGAAGACTAATGGTCGCCGCCAAATAGAAATCAATGGTAAACAGTTGATGCGATAACGCAAATTCAACTGCATAGGTTATCGGAAGAGGTGAAGAGTACTAATAACCTAGAGAGTTTTGTTGTCACTCAAATTATAGTCTAATTTTCACATATTATGTATCCGGATCATGGCCCTTTAAGATGGTACCAGTTTTGACCCTGTCGGGTGCGGATGACAAAACATTTTCTCTACATCGGAAATTCATGGATTAAGAAAATTACTATAAATTTTGTATTCTTTGTCAAACAATAATTTTTTGTTTTGAAAATTATATCTTTCTGAATGAAATTTAAATATAAAAACTGTATATATATATATATATATATATATATATATATATATAGAGAGAGAGAGAGAGAGAGAGAGCGAGAGATATACTTTTTTTATAAGCAGTAATGTGTCGCTACACTATCATGAGCATGTTTCGGTCTTCTAGTATTTAATAACTAGAGACCTCTTCGGGAAACTACGCTTATATTTTAAAACGAAATCACTAATGAAAATCCAAAGTCATCTTACATTAAAAAAAAAGTTGTTAGAAATAAAAGGGGGACCGAGGTGAGATTCAGCTGTGCGAAGAATAAGGTTGAGTGGGTGTGGAATGTTTTATGTTGGGGTGAGGGAATAAAGTAGGTAAGGTTAGGAGTGAGAAGTTAATTTTTTGCCAGTTTGGAAAACGGATATAGATGTCATTTTAAATATGTGTCCCCTGTGTCTGCCCGTTACCTGTCTAAAAAATTTAATTGTCTCTTCATCTTACAGAATTTCAGAAGAAAAATCTATCTGCTCTGATAGAATATCCGGATTCGTATTTTAACCTGAAGTAACATCACTTGCAGTAGCTGCGCTGCTCCTCATAAAAGCCAGTATGCGTTAGGATTTTTAATATTTAGTTATGGTTTACTCGTAGTGAAAAGTAATCTCATGCCCGGATGTCCTGACAAATCCTTGCGAAAACAGACATTAGACACTCTAGTGTAGTGTCTAGTCGACATTCAAGTTTCTATCCCTTGGTTTATAGAGGTATCTATTTTCAGGCAGATTGATTATAATTATTATATGTTTGTTGATGAATGGAATATCCTGTGTGTAGTCGGAAAAAGGCCATACTCGTAGTGGATGCTGATAAGAAGCCACGCATTGATGAACCACCCTTCGCATTTTTAATCGCAGATTAGTTTCACTGAATAACTCAGTTTGTATAGAACACATGTCCCCTTCCATCCTACGCGTGTGTGAGCTGGGCATTTCAATGAAGCCCTTGTCAACTGTGAATGTGGCCACTAATTTTGCGAAAGCGGCGATGGGTAATCCTTTGTTTGTAATGCAGTGTCCTCAACCCGGTTTTGAAACATCACATATGGAATTAAAAAAGAAGCAATGGATATAATAAAGACAAGCAGACGTCTCTTGTCATTGCGATTAAATTTCTACAATAAAGTAAAGAAATAAATAAATCATTTCTATAAAGTAGAACATTTGTGTGGGTGGGTGTGTTTGTATGTCGAACTAAAACTTAAAAAATCCAAAACAAACGACTTTTATATTTCCTTCATCAGCGTTATATACTACTACTACTAATAATAATAATACTAATACTAATACTACGAATACTAATACTACTACTACTACTAATAGTAATAATAGTAATAATAGTAATAATTATAATAATAATAATAATAATAATAATAATCCTGTCAAATCGTAGATTTTGCTGCTCCAGCGGACCACATGGTGAATAACAAAGGAAAGGAGAAACGGAGCAAATACACAAAGAGCTGAAAGGAATATGGAAGATGAAGAAAATCAAGATAATACCTATAATAGTAGGAGAACTAGGAAGAATCCCGAAAAACTTTGAAAAAAGAATGGGAAGATTTGGAATCAGAGGAATGACTGGAAAAAAAAAGCAACGAATAACAATAATGAAAATAGCTGAATTTTTTAGGAAAACCCTTGAATGTGAAAAATAACACACACGAACCACAAGCGTAGATCAGACAAACTGCTACAGAGACAAAACATTAAGCTCTGCATGGAACCAAGAACATTGAAACTGCATACATGTAAGTTCTCCAACCCACCCATCCCCCTCATTAGCACATCACTGCCCCCTCCTCGTCCAAAAATAAGAGTGAGATCGAATAGTCAAGTAGTCAAGGAGGGGAAAAAAGAAGGAAATACCGATGAATTGAAGGGCTTCATGTGTGGAAATCCGATAATTTCCGCGAAGCTATGTCTTTTAAGACGGTCGCGTTTACCGACATTGTAAAAAAAAAGAAGCTTTTCCGACATCGAGGAACAGAAGATATTTCTGTCCAGCGTGAGCGGATCTAGTTGACAGATAATCATCTTCAGGGAGCAAATGAAATGCCATCCAACGTGGCGTAAGGGATAGAAGGGGCAACGGCAGATGTGGACATTATGTTGCGAATCACTCAGAATAAGTAGGTGAAAGTAAAATATACCATCAATACGTAATAGCTAAGTAAGTTAAGATTGCCCTATTAGGGAATTAAATTTAAAATAAATATTAAAGGAAGCGTGTAAGGCTAAAAATATTAACACCCAAGAGAAGAAAGAGTCAGTAATGTAGTGGATGAGATATTGTAGACGTGGACAGGCAAAAGTAGCCTTCATAGTTTATGGTACGAATAGACGAGGGTGCCTTCGGTCGTAGGAGGAGTAACTTCGTTAGTAAATGGCTGATAAAAAAGGGTGAAATTTCGTTTTTTTATGGATGAAGCTTGACCTTTTCATTGGCCGGTGAGGTAGAAATCTGGTGATTGTACTAATGAAATAAAACACCCAGAATAGGTCGTATAGAAAAAAATTATTTCCAACATTTTGGAAAATTAGGCGGAAAACAGTGTAATGCTGTGACTCTTTGGGTTGTGGGCATAGCGTAGTATCTGTTTTAACTGTGGCAAGCAGGGCCAAGGGTCAAAATATTATTATTATTATTATTATTATTATTATTATTATTATTATTATTATTATTATTATTAATTGATTGATTGATTCGAGCGACGGTGGGTCGCTGAATCAATTATTCTGATTAGAACAATAAACGATTAAATTTGGAAAAAATAATATTGCAAAATGAATGCGAAAATAGAAAATAGATGTAAAAATGAGTTTTGGTTTGCATAAACAAATAACTAGATTGAGGTTACATCAGCTGCTGGTATGAGACACGTAATGAGATGTAGATTTAGGGAGATTCTAGAGTTGTTAGCTAGACATCAGAAAGAACGAACGACTCAAAAAGAGGAGACGGTCTCTCCATGACGCGGGGAGCGGCGTCATCTCAGAGAGCCAAGATGTAAAAACGTGTAATCTCTGAGAATGCCGGCGGGATCATGAAAATAAATTTTCGTAAATAATTCAGGTATGTTTTGTGTTATTTGCATCTATTAAAAATAACTGTTTGTCTACAACTGTTTCGATACGCCCACGTCAATTGTTTCCTGTAGAATTGTTGCATAAATGTTAAAAAAATATATACTAGACGATCAACTAAGTAATTAGCATACGCGCATTTACATGTACATGAATATAAAGAAAAGATACACCCCACTATTAAACATGTACGTCGTTATAGAACATATTACTACACACAACGTCACATATAACTGGGAATGTGATCGATAATCTGGAATACTTGTTTAAAATTTGGTCGAAAAATGAGTGAGCGGTGAAGCTTTTAGTCAGTTCTAACTGACTAAAACTGCCAATTAACCATGTATTCAAACACTGCAGCAGCCAAATTGCGCAAAGGTTAGAAGTTCCAACTGTCGTTTGGGCGGGCGTTTAGGGATCCTGGTTTTACGTAGTTGCTTGTCTAGCCGCACCGATGAGATGTGAAACAGCAAAACAGTACTGTATGTGGATGACAATTAATATATATATATATATATATATATATATATAGATAGATAGATAGATAGATATTAATCTATATGACATATTTAAGTATGGTTTTACTTTTGCAAACTTATATTCACATATTATAAGTGTAATTACGACGTTATTAAATATTTAGAAATTTAAATAAATTAGAACTCTCCTAGAAAAAACCCATTCGTAAAAAATTTCAAAGGATTTAGTCTCGTCGTTTTTGAGTCAATAAGGAACGAAATTACATACAAGGTTTGTTTAAATAATTATTATATTGGATATATATATATATATATATATATATATATATATATATATATATATATATATATGAGTTTATTCTTTATAGACTCAAAAACGACTAAGCTAAATATTTTGAAAGTTCTCACGAAGGTATTTGTCTAGGAGAGTTCTGATTAATTTAAATTTCTTAAGAATTACTTATATCGTAATTATACTCGTAATATGTGAATACATATAGATTTATACACACACACACACACACATATATATGCATATGTATGTATATATATATATATATATATATATATATATATATATATATATATATAGTCATCAATATGCAGTACTGTTTCGCAGCTCATCGCTGTGTGTATACACACACACACACATATATATATATATATATATATATATATATATATATGTATGTATATATAGCATTATTTAATATAATAATTATTTAATAACTACAGACACTAGTGTTTCATCCTTTCGGAAATATTCAGTGAACGGTGTCACAATTTACGCCGGTCGAGAGAACCGAACCCGGCAACGAAGCCATCTCTGACTCCATTAGCAAGGACAAAACTCATTCGGCCACCGTCAACCGTTAGAAATATCGTTGAAATTTAGACACTTATTTTTAAATGTTTTTAACGTCTGTTTGAATGATATAATCATTATATGATTGTGTGTGCGTGTGTGTGTGTGTGTGTGTGTGTGTGTGTGTGTGTGTGTGAAGAGCTATTCGTTGCAAGTAATCTACACAGAATGGTTCACGTTTGATTTCAGCAGGAAATCATTAGACATCCTAAGGATGAAGATTTGTTAGTGTCAACAGATCAAAGTCATTGCCGACGGACTTCTGAGACAACAGGTCGACAAAATACCGTTGAAGTGTTTGTAATGTCAGGAAGAAAATTTTGTGCAGAAAGGCGTGCCCAGAAGGAGTGTATTGCCATCCTAGCGCTGCGAGGCTATGGGAGAGTTTAAAAGTAAAGAAGGAAACAAACAAAAGATGAGGAGGCAAGGTGCGATGTGCCCACTTCAAATTATCTCAACTCGTACGTTTACTTAACACACGAGTTAATAACATCAAAGTCCTCGAAACATCAGCCGCTCTCGAAATGACAACAAACGGATGTAAGGGCGCCTGCAACACTTCATGCGTACGTTTTCTTATTCTTTTATTTTAAATATATTTTCAGCTATATCTCTCACTGTTTTCTTTTTTAAACAGTGTCTCCTTAGCCGCACCTTTCGTCGTGGTTTAGGAAAATAAAAGCGCCAGAAAAATAATCGACTCTATAACAAAGACCAATGTGTATTCATGTGTATCTACATAAGTCTTTATGCCGCCAAGCAAGTCATTTCAAGCGTTTAAGATATGCATAAAGTGGAACTTAACTATATTTTTTACACTATTGTCCAACTATTTTCCCTTTCTTTCATCTTTTAATTTATAACACTGGAAGTTTCTGACAAAGGGGGAAGAATAGATTATTCTAGACCTGCATCCATCTATATAATATTTATCGTTCGCTAGTTGTAACTAAGTGATAGTAGTATTTATATTATTACATCAATATATATATATATATATATATATAATTATTTTTTTACTATAATAATTAAATACCTACAGACACTAGTGTTTCATCCTTTCGGGATTCTTCAGTGCAGGGTGTCACGATTACTACCAGTCGAACGATTCGAACCCCGCGACACGAGACATGTCTGGCTCAATTAGCGGAGGCCGTATCCATTCGGCTTCTATTAACCGTGCGAAATAGAGTTGAATTTTAAACATTTTAATTTAAATGTTCATTACGTAAGGCAGACAGTGATCAAATCGTTATACGATGATCTACGCATAAGAGCTAAATTGACCGACTTTTAATTCAACTGAAAGTGCTCAACGATAAGAAACGAATTTCTTAAAGGGGCTGTCATAATTATTTTTTTACTATAATAATTAAATACCTACAGACACTAGTGTTTCATCCTTTCGGGATTCTTCAGTGCAGGGTGTCACGATTACTACCAGTCGAGTGTGTGCGTGTGGGTTTGTATATATATTATATTATTACAAACACACACACACATACATATATATATATATATATGATATAATATAATACATATACACAAATTCGTTTCTTATCGGAGAGCACTTTCAGTTGAATTAAAGTCAGTCAATTTAGCTCGTACATGCAAATCATTATATAATGATTAAATCACCTGACAGACGTTAAAAACATTTAAAATAAAAGTTTAAACTTCGACCGCATTTCTCGCGGTTAACCGTGGCCAAATGGATTTGGTCTATGTTATAGAGTCAGGGGTGGCTTCGTTGCCGGGTTCAGATCTATCGACCGGTGTTAATCGCGATAACCTGCACTGATGATTCCTGAAAGCATGAAACACTAGTCTCTTTAGGTATTTACTAATTATTATGGTATTTATATATATATATATATATATATATATATATATATATATATATATATATATAATGGCACTGATGAGATGAGATTCAACAAAACAGTACTTTATGTAGATTACTATATATTTAAGCCCCCTGTTACATTTAAGAGTCTTAGTAAAATACTTTCTTAGAGAGTCTTATTAAGAGAGTGTCTTAGAGAGAGATTAAGAGAGTATTAGAGAGAGAGAGAGAGGGATGTTATAGTAAGAGAGATTTTTCGTTTTATTACGACTTATATATATTAAAATGTTTATACTTAGATGTGTAGATGGAATATTAGAAGCTCTTTGAGTGAGGAGATAGTGTTCAGACAGTCTTAGTGTAGATATGAGATGTGTATGTCATGACATTTTATAACACAGATATATAGACATATAATAACAATTTTCACTTTACCTTTCGGTAGAATCACAACACAAAGACGACGTTTATACAAACACATGATGGGTTTATTTCTTCTCACGACCGGCCGTGGTTTTCTCATCAAGAATTCAAAGCTTCACATATTAAGTTTCAAAGTAACCGTCTCGCTTCTAGACGTTCGAATTCCAAACTGCAGACTATCGTCTGTCGTTCTCAAACTCCCTCTGAGTTTCTCCCAGTTTCTCCTTAAAACTCTTAAGTTTTTTAACTATCTCTAGAACTTCCCATTTTTCCATGACGTCATACACATGTTAAAACATTTCTCTTCTTTGACGTGTTCTGGACATGCGTGTCCAAAACTTTTCCTGTTTTTTACAAAAGGAATTTTAACCTATATTCTCAGTAACCTATATTTCCAATATGTTAAAACATGTTTATTAAATTATCTTGTAGCTGCATTCTTTCAATTGAATTTTCATAACAAAATTGACAGTGCACATTCTTTTCTTGAAACTATTTTATCTCTATTTTAAACAATCGTTTGTTTTACATTCCATTTTAATTCTCACACGTAATCTATTTCTAAACCTAAATTACGAGGTTCGAATTTCGCCTATGCTATTTCATTTTCATTTTAACTAAATCTCTCTATTTTTATACTTACATGAAAAGGGGACAGCCCTTATCATGTAACACCCCTCCTCTTTGGGTAGACCACTGTCGTTAACGTCTCTCACCCGCTACTAAATTTGCTAAAAAGTGAGGCTCGCTGTATATTTGAAAATGAATAGGCAGCTCGAACACGCTAAAAGTGATGGGCGATTGTTTATTTTAAATGGCCATTTACTGAGGTCATATGCGAGCATTGATCCCATAGGCCGATGGGTAAAACTGCCTAATATCAACGCGAGGGTTGTAGGATCAATCCTCTGGAAAGGTGCTGGTTTAGGTAAGATGATAATTAAAAGACGCAATAATATTGGTTCAGGGCAAAGTAAACAGATAACACATCTCCATTATTAGTGGCAGTATAGTAAATACTTCTACTTTTATAATTAAAAATGTTTAAGACCTAGGAAGACGGAAGTGGTACCATTAAAACTAGCAAGCCTTTGTACTCCAGAATTTATTTTTCTACATAGTCAACACAATTCCCAATGCTCGTTGGCTCTCTACTTCTTACGAACTTTAATGACATGACTTGCTTCGTTACCCTCTCACACCGTCAATATATGCAACAGAGGGATTAAACTGTCCGGTCATAACTGCAAATCCTAGTCATCATAACAATGATCAATTTGGGTGAAATAAAAATAGAAAGTATTAGCGAAGGGGGGGGTCCCGGATCGTAAAATACGCTTATATATGATATTTTAATTTATTCAGATTTCGTATACATTATTACAAAGTCGTGATTTCAAAAGTAAAAAAAAGAAGTATTTTGGGTGCCATCAGCTAGAATCGAAACCGAAAGCAAAACTGTAAAATTCAAAGCTGGTGACGTTACCACTCTACCAACGCGATACGCATATGAATTAATTAAAAAGTAAAAATTAAAAATAAACTAAGATGAATGTACAAAATATATAACGATTTTTTCTAAGTATGACCAATTTTTGACCTCTAAAAAAACATTTTAATCACCTAAAGACCCATAAAAGATATCCAATCTTTGAGGTTCCTAATGTTGCTCTGCGACTTTTAGCTTCGATTAGAGAATTTGAAAATATGAAGACATACAAATATATAACCTTTTCATATATTAGACTAGCATGGGTATCCGGCGTTGCCAGGGTGTTTGGAGGTGTGTGTTGTGTAAAAAAAAAATAGTGGTGGTAGGCAGGCAGGTTCGAACCCATACCGCTAAAAAGGAAAAGAACATGAAAAAATATATGCATACATACATGTAAACAGACAGGTGAGATTCATATTATAGATTACTTTTACAAACACCCTTCATATATATGTATCTGATATATAAACGCTATCAAAGAAAATATTAATTCCACATAGCATAAATACGCACCATGGCTACGTATTTATGCTAACTTACATATTGGGTTGTGACTAGCTTGTTAAAAGTTGTCTCAACATGCCAAGAAATAGATGGACTAAAATAAGAACTAACTTAAAAACAGACGAAAAAAAAAAGAAATGTCTGCCTTAATACAAAATTCTAGTCTATTTTGATGTTTTTAACCCCCCGTCCAGTTTTTTTTCTGATGAGGGGATTTGTTTAAATATAAAAAAATCTTTTTATCAAACTATTGTTCAAGACATATTGTCTATTTCAATAAAACATCGTTTCCGAAACGATCGTACAATCTATTGATTTTGTTCTTGTTTTATTTCCTTTTGAAACTGATTTTCAATTCAAAATTATGAATCATTTTACTCAATATATATATATATATATATATATATATACACACATATATATATATATATATATATATATATATATATATATATATATATATATATATATATATAACACTTAAATATAATATTTTGGTTTTTGCAGATTACATATTTATTATTATAGAACCAATTCTCTATTATCATTTATTATATTTTACCCAATATATAGTAGTGATTTAAGGTGTATATATATATATGATGATTGCAACGTCTTGTCAGACGAGTGCCACTCCCTCAGACATTTAAAATCCATGAGCCCAAATACCTGAGGGAGTATCTATACAAAGATGATGTTACAGAGTCTTAGCTTTGTACGACAGCTAAGTCTCTCTCTTGGTTCAAAATGTTGAGATCCAGCAACAAGCAAGAGCAAGATAGCCAGCAACAAATTAAACTGCAGACCAGCTTAATGCAGGTACTGGTCTCCCGCTTTATGGTTTTTTAAATCAGAGATTTGCTTCTCCTAGAAAGGTTGCCTTCACCACGGCTTACGTGAGCCCTCTCCACCCCAATACACATATATACACCGTGTATATTTGTGTGTGTGTATATGTGTATATATATGTGTGTGTGTGTATGCGTGTGTATGTGTCTGTGTGTGTGTTTGTGTGTACATTAAAGCGGGCTATATTTAACGTTTTCTTATCAACCTAACGATAACCCAAATAATATTGACTAAGGCTGGGTCGATAAATCTTTTTCTTTCGATTCTATCAAAGTGATATATATTTTTAAACATTTTAAATCACTATTATATATTGGGTGAAATAATATATATGATAATTATTTTTTTTTAATGTGGTTCTATATAATAATAATAATAATAATAGATAGGGAATCTACCTAAATGAAAATATCATATTCCAGCGTATTTTACGATCGGGGAAAGCTGGGTACCCAACTAGTATATTTTAAAAAGTAAAAATTGTGGTGATTTGCAAAAGTTCGGAAGACATATAAGTGAACACATACATAGACACATATATATATATAAAAAAAAATTGGTTATATGTTTGTGTGTATATTATATATGTTCAACAGACTGCATTATTCGAAGATCTTTTCCCTGTTTCAGCACAATTCTTCTCGGTTAAGCAGGTCTTATCGGCTTAAAACGGTTCTTTATTCGCTCCGGTGCCCTTACGATACTTTTGAACTAACAACCTTTTCATGTCAGCTAACAAGCGAATAAAAAAGTTTTTAATCCGGTTTTCAACAGTGAAAGCCCTTACCAAACGGCTAAAAAGTGGGCGTTCAATGCTGGTAGAGAGTGTAGGGCCTAACAATGTGTATTAGACAAAATACCGGGGTTAATGTCGTCGTGGGTAGGTTAGGGAGTGGCAATGAACTTTTTTGCACTCTTCTCTCTCTCTCTCTCTCGCTCGCTCTCTTTCTCTCTCTCACACACACACACTTTCTTTCTGTCTCTGTCTCTGTCTCTCTCCCCCTCTCTCTCTCTCTCTCTCTCTCTCTCTCTCTCTCTCGTTCGTTCTCTATTTCTATCGTTCTTACTTTTCGTCTCAATGGATTCAACCACCTTCCACGGTCCAACAATTGAATAAACGGCCGTGAGAAACAGAAAAAAAAATCACGCACTCAATTCTAACGTGATGGCTTCGGGGTAAAAATAGGGTCCTAACATGAATGAGATCATCATCATCATCATCATCATCATCATCATCATCATCATCCACAACAACAACAACAAACAATGCGTAAAAATAAAACAAATATTTTATGTTTATTCTGGATAACATCTGATTATGCTTGTGTATAACTTGAACTTTTAAGCTCTTTACTAATTTCGTTCTCACAAAACTCAAAGCCCGACTGTCGGACATCTGGACAGGAGACCTACGGTCAAATGATTTCGCCATTATTTAGCAATAAAATATACTTTGTAAACAGTAGTTATGTTCTCAAAGCCACCCTGTTCCCAACCAGTTAGTCCCGACCCCCTGGAGGTTTTCAAAATCTTCTCAGGGAAGCGGGTAGCTTTGTTATGAGATTATCGAGATAACAGTATTTTTATTTCATTCCGTAAATCTCCAACCTCGTACATTTGCAAAGTAAAACGTGCGCTACGTTAGTTCAACGACATTAGCTTGTATAATGTGTCTATGTATGTTTGCCTGTGAGCGAATATGCATTTTGAATATGTATGGGTTTCTGACACTGTACGCATGTGTGTAGTGAGTAGGTGTTTGCTCGCTGTGGAGACGTCCAACCCATGTCGAGAGAAAATTAAGAGAAAATTAAGCTGGAGATAGAACTACTTAGGTAAAGGATCGCATAGGTTTCAAATCTTATGGTAAGAGGTCGCGATTTCCAAAAGGTTAGAAACCTCTGTCATAGCCGATAGAATCTTTCTTGTAAGTCTAAGGTATAAACATTTTAAACTAGTATCCTTGTGTGATTAGGCTCAGATTTCCAAGGAGTATCGAAAGTGCGGAGTTGTACAGTAATTTATATAAGGAGTATATATATGTTAGATGTACATACTAAGTCTCTTTATTTTGTGTAAATGTCGTCTATTGGGCGTGTGTGACGTCTTTCAATATGTTAAAATCTGGTGTATGTATGCTTCTCTTGGTAATGAGTGCATAATAGCTATTTGTACGTGTTGACATACAAAACAGTTTATAAACAGAAGAACGGATAACCATCTTTTACATTTGCGCTGGACAAAGAACGACATAGGTTGAAATCACAACCATTTTTTCTTGTTAGTTGCAAAAACTTGGCGAGGCAACAACTATGGAAGGCAGTAATAACTGGGAATACAATTGCAAAACTTGGAATTCCTATCCCATCGCGACTAATCAAATGAAAAAGACGGAATATGAGTTGGCCGAAACGTAGTGAAAAAACCCAATAAGAACTATGAATATGAGGATAACAGTCCGCAAATAAATAAAGAAATATGCAAATAAATAAATACACAAATTACTCATCTCACAGATTCCAATAAAAAAACATAATATATGTTTTGTTATCTTGGTGATATAATTAGAGTACAGAGTGTAGCAGATATTACAAGTATAAGAATTCATTTCAGGGAATTTCTGCCATTACTAAGTAGCAGATAGTTATCACTTGGTCAAATGCAGAGTCTGTCAATCATGTGTCCACGTTGTGATAATGCATGGAATGAAAACCTGCCCAGTTGATACATATTCACATTTAGTGCGATCGTGAGTTTTTTCTCCACTTCTACATATGTTTTTTATCCAATCCAGTGTTCACATGACTGACATCACCGTTTTCTACTTCCAAACTCATAGTTCCAGACTGTCAAATCTAACTGTAACGTAACCCCCATTGAGGAGCGTTAGAACTACGCTGATGTAGTTTGTATTCCCGAGTGACGCTAGATAACCCAAGGATTCAAGATAGAGAAGATAAATATATATATATCTTTTATTTCATGTCAAAATAGATATTGTTTGAAAACCAGAGAAATATATTTTTACGGCTTAAAGTTGACAACAGGAAATTTCACTTAGAACCTTGTCTGGCATTCAATGAACTCAGGGTCAGATGTCAGAATTAACACCTGACCTGGAGAATGAGTAATTTAGATTTCAGTGTGGGAATTGTACCCACGCAAAACCCTAAAAGCTTTCGATTTCGTGGCGAAATCTTATTGGCTGGGGAGAATTTCCACCCCATCCACATATCTTACTATATATACGACTGTCGTGCGAAGATTAGCCAGAGCAGAGATAGAGTTGAGTCGCAGAGTGAGTGGAGAGTTTCAAAGCAGATTGCTTGTTGAATCCGAGAAGACGGGACCCCTCCTCACCTCATCCATCCGTCTGTCGCTGTCTGTGAGGAGAGTTGATACTTTGAAAAGAACTTACAAAATCTGAATGAGAATTGTAAAAAAAACATTTTGTACATAATTTTGTGAAAATTAAGCTTCTGTAGATAGACTGCAATTGTTTGTCTTCCTTCCTGTCTGCCGCTTCGATATTCGCTTTCAGCACCCAGATTTCATGTAACAACCCCCGAGGAGTCTAGACGACACGTGCCAAGTATTCTAGAGAAATAAGAGTCCTTAACCACCTTTTCGAAGAGGCTTTACAAACTCTACTTTCTACGCGTAATTTAAAGCACAATTTTTCTGGTGGCACTCGCTATGTAGAATCAGAACACATCACCTGTTGTATTTTTTCCAAAACGTATTTGAGTTATCCATTTCTTTTGTCCTACATTCTTAAAACAGTGACAAGAATGACATTTAATCCATCAAGTTACATTTCTGGAACCGATTTGATGTAAATATTTCAACTGTAAATATTTATTTCGCTTTGATAACATTCATTCTGACATTCTACTTTTACAAATCATAATTATCGAACATTATAATACTTCAGCATAATAATCGATTATTTTACTTTGCCGTGGTTTCCAGTAGACTAACAACTTAACTGTAGGATGTCGTTTATTCTGGGTACGTGGATATCAGATATGAAACCATAAAGCGGGCTATTACTTTGAATAGCAACCGGTCTAAGGAATAAAAAATCGGTGCAAACATTTTTCCAGAATCTGGAAATCCTTACAGTTGAAAGATGTGATTTTACTGGATATATGTAATTTATAGTGCTTGAAGCGCAGTTACTTCGTCAGAGCAGATTCCATTCAAGTCCTTGTATAACAGACGCAGATATGAAACATTGTGGCGATGAGACAGTAGCTGAGGCTGCATAGACAGGTCATTAATATAGAGGTTGACTCCGCTCCTTTTAAAGGAGGAAGTGATGTGGGAATATTACATTCCGAAGTGCCTTTCAGTTGCATGTCTTTTTTGATAAATCGTGGAGTATAGACATGCCTTCTACTTCATAACTCAAAAAGTTGAAGTGCTACAAAAACAGAAGTGGTACCATTAAAATGAGCGATTTTTATAGTCTATAATTCATTTTGTTCCGCATAGCAACTCCTATTGTCAACCCACTTTTGTCAAACATAACGTAGTCTTATAACGTGTGTGACCTAGAGTTATCATATATTGTTTCCCTTTTCTGTGGATGTACACAGTTACTTCAAGCCGTAATTTTTTGCAAGGTTTCTATGTAACAGTCAGACAGTCAACCCTGGTTCGAAGAAATTCAGGAAAATGACGCTCTTCTTGTCCGAGAAGACGAGACAGATAACTTTGTTCGGAATGGTGAGCGGTGTAATTCGACCCGCTGCCATTTGGATTTGGTTCGTAGTGATGACTAGGGCTATGACAATAGCATATTCTTTTCATAGTTTTGACTCTCAATTGTATATCCGACACAGTTAGACACAATCAACCGAGAACCACATCATTCTACAAAAAACATATAATATATCAATAGATATATACCCGAGAATCCAAATAAGAAAAGGAATATGCCATTGCCATGGTCCTAGTGATGCATCTTAACATTTTTGTTCGGAAGCCTGGGCGGTGTAATTCGATCCGCTGCTTTTTCCTTCAGCTCGTAGTGATGACACAACCTCTCGTCACCACTGATGATGAAGTCCAAAAATCATTCATTTTCAGCTTCATACTGATTCAATAAATACTGACAAACAGCTGGTCTTTGATCCTTTTGGTTCTAAATGAGCATCCCTGGAGCCCACCTAGCACACACATTGCTGTATTCTACATCGTTCCCAATGCACTGAAGCCCAGATTCAGCTAGAGCAGTCGAAATAGATTAATTCGAATAGGACTAGAGTTTTGCGTGCATACTATTATTAACAGTGCTCATACGAAAAGGCTTGGAAACTTATTGAAGGCACAAAGTAATGTAAAAAAAAAAAAACTGTTATTAATTCATTGATTTTCAAAAATAATTTCTTTGCGCCAGGCAGAGGAAAACAATGAAATAACAAAATATTGATTAAGATGAAGTTAACAATTAAAAGTATTTTTTACCAACCATTAGTTTAAAAATTAGATAAAACCACATTATATCAGTTGTAATATTCAAAGAAGCAAGTCAAAAACAAAAAAGTGGAATTAAGCAGTGCAATAGAGCCCAATGCAAAAGTCTGCAACAGAAAGTTATTTGTGTTTCAGAATTTCTTTTTTCAAATAGTTTTTTAATGGTAAAGGATCTGCATAACTCTTTGGAAATAATATAGCAAAAATTCTAATGCCCCCTTTTACTAGCAAAATCATCAGGAGTTAATCAGCCTCTACCAAATTACTCAGCCAATTTCTGGTCTAAACATTTGAAATTTTATATAAAGGGTATTCAGAGAAAGTGTAAGCCTTTTAATCGGTTTGCGTCAAAAATTAGAGCTGCCAAGGGGTCAAAGTTCAAAGGATTTGATATTTGCGGTGTCTAGCAAATTACTCAGCCAATTTTAGGTCTAAACATTTACGATTTATACATAACGGGTATTCCGACATGCGGCAAGTTTTGTGGCAAACATTTGGCCGCCAAAAGGGCAAACTTGAAAGAGTTGACCTTTGCAGGTGCTACCAAATTTCTCCGCCAATTGTGGGTCTAAACACTTGATATTTTAGATGTAGGTTACTTGAACACGGGTAAAACTTTGTATTTTGATTTTAGAGAAAAATAATAAATGCTAATGGGGTCTAAATTGGGATCAAATTTAAAAAGAAAATTACCTCTGTGGTCTCTACGAAAATACTCAGAAGAATTTTGATCCAAACATTTGAAATCTTACATAAATGTATTCACACGTAGGGCAAGTTATGAACAGTACATAGGGCCCGGGCAAAGCCAGGAAAGCCGGGCTGAACAACTAGGAACTACTAGTATATATATTCGCACAGTACATAGAGCCCGGGCAAAACCGGGCTGAGCTGCTAGTAATTTATAAATCAGACACTTTTCTTTAGCCTCTTACAAAAATATGTGTCCGATCACATTTCTCACCGAACACATAACCCTAACCCTAACCCGAACACATAGGATACGTTTAATGGGTTAACTTTACCGTGTGAGAAAATAGCAGCAGCAGTAAATGATTTATCTCGACTCTAAATTAAAATCACTCTTCACCCCGTAGCTTTTTTTTTCAAAACAATCCAACACACAAGAATATACACTTCGACTTTCTGCGAGAACTATAAAAACCTAAACGCAAACTTTTCGTTCACTCCTTTTCGTGATCTTTCCTCAACAGATAAAGCACTCTAGTACGACCTTAAAAGGTAACCTCACACAACGATTACTATTTTTGTGGACACACACTACCATAAATAGAGTAAGCACTATACTAGCATATTACCACGTTATCTTATTTAGAGACACGCAGATGCATATGGAGTACTCTTATTCATTGTCACTAAAAATTTACCATCCAAATCATTCAACTTCCGTGGCCAATCTAGATACGTACATCACTACGAGTATCCTTTACAGATAAAATGAACGCACATGGTGACAGCCGAAATGAAAGTTCATACTCTCATTCACTGTCATTATAACTCATTCACTGACATTATAACTTGATTTTCCAAATCTTCAACCGTGTACATTTTACTCCCTACATAAAAGATCCTGGACATGACCTTAAACTATATCCCATACTGAGGCCGCAGCTTGCGGGCTTTGGCGAGTGTAGAGCCAGATTTTAATTGCCATTACTCCCAGACCGGTGTGGTAGTGCTTGTTAAGGTCCCAACTATAGGGTAAATGGAAACCTTGAAAAAAAAACACAAATATATTCTATGAAAAAAGTTTTTTTTTTCAAAACACTGGATTCAGTATAAAATGAAAAAGGTTGATATGCTGTAAAACAAAAACAACCAACCAACCATACAAAAAAGGACGCTTCTGATTTGACCATATGGATCGCTTTTAGAAATCATTTTTTTGAAAATTTACAGTGAAATATTCATAATCACAATAAAAATGCACGCAGGTGAAAATATAATTAATAAGGAGTACGTGGTGTGAGGGCATCTGGAACTCCCTGTACCCATGTGTTAATTAAGCTCAATATTGGGTTTTTCTTTATGTATGTTTATGTACGAATACTGGTGTCTAAATTCTCCTTTGTAAATGACGAGTAGCTTGTTCTTTGTGTCTAAAATTTATTACCAAAACCCCCCGTCTCTTTTTTACTATATGGATAAGTCCTTAAGCGGGCATCTACGCGGCGTGCCTTTGTGTTTTTTTTTTTTTTTTTTTTTTTTTGTAGAAAGGGTTAAATTCATAAAATGTTTTCTTAGTGAAGACGAGTGTGTTTATTTCTAAGCAGGTAAAACCTGGACACAAACCTGCTGGTTGTAGCTAGCCCTAAACGGAATTCGAGATTGATGAGGATGGAAAAATATAGAGGAGTGAACTAAAAGTTAGTAATAGAAAGAAGAGGTGGGGGACACAATTGAGATCATCTGAAGTGATTTAGGACCACCGGTGTGAGCGGGTGACAGGGAAGGCCCCACTCACTTCTCGCGCTGCCCAATAACCGGTTCGAAGAAATAAATACATAAATACGTCCGTAATGACAATGCTCCCTCGTCCACACGCATCGTCCGTCACTAACTGGAACTAACAAAGCGCGGTAAGCCTAATGGATTTAAAAGACGCTTTGTTGCCCGTATTCAAATGCACTTTCTATTAAGTAGTGCATTTTTTCAGATTTCTTTTTTTTAGAAATCAGAGAATGAGGAAAAGAAAAAAGTTAAAAGATAAATAAATAGAAAGGGAGAGAGGTGGGTGGAGAGAACAAAACAATCTCACCGAAAATATAAGCCTATCAATAAAACACACGCATATATATATATATATATATATATATATATATATATATATATATATATATATATCATTATATATATATATATATATATATATATATATATATAGAGAGAGAGAGAGAGAGAGAAAGAGAGATTGGAGAATATAAAAGGAGACTGATAATAAATAGAATGTAAGCAGAGTTGTGTGTAAACAAAGCTATATATATATATATATATAGTAGTCGTCAACGGCCGCACTGCTTCGCTATGCCACAGTTCTTTTCTTCAGCTAGACTAGCACTCATCCCAAATCACGGATCGATTATACAACCCTCTAATTGATACAGACAGATCATTATACCGGTCCATCCAATTGTTGCCCGAAAATATTTATTTATATAAATATATTGACCTTTTACATTTTAAAGTGTTTAATTGTATTTACAGTATCTTTTAAAGTGCTCGATTTGTTTATTTACATATATATACACACACACACACACATATATATATATATGTTGTATTTTTTAAGATTCGATTATTATACTTAAGATGATGAAAGTTCTTTTTGTTGTTTATGTCATAAGAAGAGTAAGAGTCTTAATCATGTTGTTGGAAGAGATGCTAGTTATTATATATATATTCACTGTGAGTGTTCATATTGTTGAGATGTTCATATTGTTGAGATGTTCATATTGTTGAGAGATTCATAGTCTTAAAGATGTTCATGTTGTGAGAAGAGATGGGATGGAAACATTAACAAGTATATATAAAGAGAGAGAGAGAGTGTACATATAAATACACTTTGAGAGGTGATTCGATATCTAGACAGATAGACCGAGAGATTGGCATTTCTGCTTTTGACAGTTCTGTATGAAACGGGAGTGTTTATATAACATAAATAGGTTGACACATATTCTTTCTAACACATATTTTTTTAGATGATGATTTTATCAAATGGTTCTTATACATAAATGGACAATACGTTTTCTCGTCGTAATGATGAACACAGAAGACGGCAGTTATGAAAAACATGATGATCATTTATTTCTTCCAATTGACCGGTCAATGGCTTTGCATCAAGGAATTCAAAGTTTCTTCTTTACATTTTCTTCTTCTAAACCCCTCTCGCTTCCAGACGATGCCAAGGTTCGGTCTGAACCTCTCTGCGTCCCTGGTCGGACTCTCGTCTTACTCTCCGACTCTCTGACTCTCTCTCTCTAACGAACTCTAACTTCGAACTCTTTCCTATATTGAGATATCACATGTATGTCTGGCCAACATGACTATAATTCACGTGTCATCAACATGCGCGATTAGCACGTTTTTGAAACATTCTGATAACCAGGAAATTTCCCAATTTCCTTTGTTGTTTTACAAAAGAATTTAACCTACTTATCTAATCCATATAACCCATATTTTATTATTCATTCTACTTAACAATGTGCATAGTTTCCAGCCAAATTTGTATTTATCAAATATTTTATCGGGATCAAAAATTTATTGGACATTCTATTTAAAACCTATTGTTCTTTAAAACTTATCTCCAGGGTTCGATTCCTGTTTTCTCTGATTTTATTTTCATTTACTAATTCTCTTTATTTTTACTTACATGAAAAAGGGGACAAGCCTTTTTCATGTAACATATATACGTGCTTATGTGCGTTGTGTACTCGCTTATATAATGTGTTCATATATTCACAAGTATCTATGAACGTGTCTATGTGTGGTTTGACGTGTGATATATTTAATCGTCTCTAAGGTGTTTCATGTATATATATTTGAAGTGTATATGTGATTGATAGGTGCTGAGTATATAAACACGACATATAACGTTTATAATATATGGTCTTTTCCACCCGGATAGAGTTCTCCTTGGGGGTTGGGGGTAACATCGGCCAATAGGGAGAGATACCTTATATACCTGGGTTGATCATCATTTGACTGATATTTGGAAAAGCTGCAAACGAAAAATTGTTACGACCCTCAGTCTTGGTTGTATTTAGAGCAACTTTTTGTTACTGATGTTTCCGCATTGGAAAGATGTACGCTGGTCTTAAATTTTTGTATCCAAGCTATCGACATTTTCCGACAGCCTCCCCTTCTCGGAGCCATTACGGTCAGTGGACCATCTCTCTCCCTCTGACTGCCGACAGTGTCTGACAACTCTAAATGCCAATCCGTTCTAGTTCCCTGGTAAATAACGCCACTAACACGTATCGCAACACGGCCATCGTCTGATCCCTTTCACGTAGCAATTTTATTATCATTTAATGTAAATACTTTCTCAATTTGAAATACATTTTTTCGCATTGAAAACACACTTTCTGTCATTGAAATTACTACTAAAATATACACTTATAATCGGTCGGTATTTTCCAAGAGCTTATATCTTAACATATGTATGTGTATGTATAAAACAGAAGAAATAAATGAAGAAATTGAGAAACAAAGGGGCAATAAAAATAGATCTAAACGAAAATTAGAATACAAGCTGAAATTTCAGATATAGTTTCAAACATGACTTTAGGTAGTTGCTACTCTAGCGGCACTTATGCGCTGTGATACAGCGAAGCAGTACTGTACGTAGATGACTAAAAATGCTCCTTAACTTTGGTCGAGTATATTGCGAAGTTATATACAAACTGACATTAGCGTATTAAGCGATGCTCGTTGCGTAAAAACATGGGGCGTTTTTATTCCATTTTCACCACAAACAAGGCACAGTGACACTTTAACTATCGGGAACACAGGTTGCATGGATACTAAGTACACTGCACCTGAACTTCTGCATGTCAGTTAAGTTGAGAAAGCAGGACCCCGGAAGGGAGTTCCAACGTCTAGCAGTTTTGGTGAAGAAACTATTATAATATAAGGCTTTCTCACATCTAGCAATTTCTAATGAGTAGATGTGGGATCTTGCTGCTTGTCGGGGCTGTCGAGGATATTTACGTCGAAGAGGTACAAGTGCTTGTAGTTCGTCGGAGCATTCACCTTTAAAATACTTTTAGAACATGCAGATCGATGCAACATTTCGTTGACAGGAAAAACATGAAGTTTAGATTACAATTAAGGACCTATCAGGTTGGCGATTATCATTTGAAACCTGTCCAGGAGTGAGAGATTAGTAGCAGACACACCAGCCAAAATGTGGCAACAATACTCCATACATAAACGAATGGTGGCCTTATAGAGGTGCAGAAAACTTTCAAGCGTAAGTAGCTTTCTAGCACAGTAAATAGAGCCTACCTTCCTCGCAGCGACCTTGGCTATGCTCTCAATATATCCGTTCTAACTCACGTTCCCTATGAACGTTATGCCTAGGAGTTTAATAAAAACACTTTCAGGTAATATGTCTTTAGCCATTACTATTGGTGGGTGAACAGGTTTCCTGTAATTATTGAAGGAAATAAGCTTAGTCTTGGCAGCATTGAATGCGACCATTCATTTTTGTCCCCATTCCACTACATATTGTAGGTCTTCCGCTAATGTTTCTCCCATTTCCTTAGATAGTGTTCATTTTCCCCCATCGTGACTTTTATATAGCATGGTGTCAAATATACCCATGTCAGAGACGATTTTATCAGCGAGATCATTCATGATTGTTAGGAATAATAAAGGCCCAAGTGAAGACCCCCGAGTACTCCTGTATTAATATTATATTGTTTAGGTTTACGACCGTCGAGGACAACTGGGATTCTTTTCTTACTTAAGAAGGATTTAATAATGTTAAGTATTCGTCCAGTGATACCGTATGATCCGATTTTCCTGAGAAGACCATCGTACCATACCCTGTCAAAAGCTACCACTCCTTTACTTTGTCAAGTGTATTATATAGGTGTTTGGACAAAGTTTAACATTATTAATTCACATACTCATCATGTCAGCTGCTAAATAACATTATAGGAACGCTGAGTGTCGTTTATGCAGGCAAGTTCAAACATGGTTTAAGGTAGTTGCTAGTCTCTCACTCTCTCTCCCCCCCCTCTCTCTCTCTCTCTCTCTATATATATATATATATATATATATATATATATATAAAAATTTTAGTCATTCAATAAATTTTAGTCATTCAATAAATTTAAAATTTATGACATGAAATGGTTACATTTCAAATCAGAAGATTTTATTATTATTCAGTGCAAGATATTCTAACTCCGTATCGTATAGGATTTCGATCTCTTTAAATTTTAATTAATTGTGATTTTCCATGGCTTACTGGTTTTAGCAAATAAAGTGTAAACCATTTTAATAATTTGCTTATATTTTCTCCTCTGAAGAGATGGTAGACATCGAAATCCTATAGTATAAGGAGTTATAATATTTCAAATGTATTCTTTTTTTACAGAGATTAATAAAAAGATCTTTTGATTTGAAATTTAACCATTTCACGTCATAAATTTTTAAATTTATTGAATGACTAAAATTTGATTTATTTGATCTGTCTTGTATATCGAGCATTTTTTTATTTAGTTGGGATAATACTTATAGAAAATTACTGCCAATAATATTTTGTAAAACTTATAATCACAGGTTTCCATTCCAATTGATTGTTAGATAATTTTATTCTGAAGTATATATATATATATATATATATATATATATTCTGAAGTATATATATATATATATATATATATATATATATATATATATATACAAAATGGATACAGTTAAGTCTGCAAAGTGGATCCGAACGTAAACTCAAAATAAATAAATATTAAAGACTTAATATTTATAAAATAATTTTAACTCCATGTACAAGCTCAATAAAACTAAATTGGAAAAGAGCTTATTATAGTTCTAGCCTCATATCAGCCTCGACAGCAAGTTAACATTTTCCATTTCGTCAACCTCCTGATAATTTCTTATTCATTTTATAAAAATAATTCGGACTCAGTTTTTCCGTGAACTCACTTCTTATTAATTACACGGAATTCTTTTATTTGGATTATTATGGAACATTTTGGGATATTTTGGAATTTTTTACATCTGGATCCTTTACTTTTACCAACATTTTGGATTTTACCGCCTTTGGGTTTTCCACTCGTCATTGATTTGAACATCCATTCACATGAAGTTAATTTTCATTTTTCCGCACTCTCTCTGCTTCACTGGTTTTCATTTTTACGCTAGTATTATCTAAACGATATTGCGGTTTCATTAAATACTTTATAAGCAAAATCTCATTCCGCATTTTGCAAACGACTTTTCTCTGATGAAAAGAAAAAAAAACATTTCTTTCGAAACTCCGCGGATTAAAGGCAATTTTCCGAAAAATAAATATATTGTTATTCTCACTAAAGTGATTTTCAATATATTTAATAAATTTATTGTACTTGCTCAGAAATCAACGCAGATTATTGATTCATAGTGGTGAAGACTTTGTGTAGAACAAACCATACTTTTTAATACAACTGCTAATCTTTGTTTGTGCAGTGGCTGTCACAAGAGAGAACATGCATTAGTCCGCAGTCTTTTATATCCGAGTTTCCCTTGACCTAGATGCATGTCTCAATGAAGACTGGGGGTGTATCTCTCTCAGTGAATTAATGTGTCCCCATATACTAACCTGGAAATTCATACGAATCGGCGGTAGACTTCCATAATGGTCACCCACCTGATATCGGGCAGGCTTAATGTTGCTTTACTAGTCAACCTGATTGTGCTGTATATATATTTCGGGGTCAATGGCCAACTAGCACTGTGTGTTTGTGTGTATGTATGTGTGTGTTCCGGTGAAGAGGGCTCACGTAAGCCGTGGTGAAGGCAACCTTTCTAGGAGAAGCCAATTTCTGATTTAAAAAAAACATAAAGCGAATGACCAGTACCCGCATTAAGCTGGTCTGCAGTTTAACATGTTGCTGGCTATCTTGCTCTTGCTTGTTGCTGGATCTCAACATTTTGAACCGAGAGTGAAACTTAGCTGTCGTACAAAGCTAAAACTCTGTAACACGATCTGTGTATAGATACACCCTCAGGCATTTGGCTATTAAAATGGTCTTGTAGCAATGGAAGTCATGTTTAGACTCATGAAATTTAAGTGTCTGAGGGAGTTGCACTCATCTGACAAGACGTTGCAATCATATATATATATATATATATATATATATATATATAGCTTCCTTCAGTCTTGACAGACTATAGATACCCACGGTAAGGGTGCCTGCGCATGAAATGTTTGTGGCAAGAGTTGCGCAATCATCAACCAAACCTCTCCTGAGTCGACATTGTTGAAAACCAGATGCAAGTGGAGGTTCAGGACGACTGACAACATAAGCGGAAAGGACATACAGCGCCTAGAATTACCAACATGGTCACCCATCTAGTACTAGCATGACTTAACGTTGCTTAATTTCAGTGATCTGACGAGAACCGGTGTGTAAACGTAATTATGTCGTATTATATATATATATATATATATATATATATATATATATATATATTTATTTATATTTATATATATATATATATATATATATATATATATATATATATATAAAGAGAGAGGGAGGAAAGAGACTGAGAGATAGAGTGAGAGAGAAAGAGAGAGACAGACAGAAAGAAACAAAGAGTTGTATATACAGATAGACATGGATATATATATATAAATATATATATAAATATATATAAATGTATATATATATATATATATATATATATATATATATATATATATATATATATATATAGAAAGACGTTACCGTACACTAGAATAAACACACACCGATAGCATATACGTATAGCAAAGGAAAAATCAATATACGAATTTCGTCCGCATAAGTAAGGCACTTAAGTGGCTTCTCTCAAAAACTATCTTTCCCTCTTTACGATTGTTCAGCGTGACAGGCATTCCCTCTTGATCATTCCGCGACTTCCTTCTACTTCGTCTTTGTTTAAAGACCCATCCTTTGCTTCCTTCGTTTGTTTCTGTACAATTACCGTTCCATGCGATTTCGTACACACAAATGTATTCCTTCTGCACTGATCACCCAAGACTTCAAAGAAAACACAGACGATAAAATAATACACAGCAGAAGATTTAGTTAATTCATCAGTGTTCTCCTAATATCTCATCCACGGATTTTTTTACGGTGGCGTCAACTCTTATCAAGGCATGAAGGACCCTCGAGGATAAAGAATATGGTAGGTGTGAAGACATCGATAGGTTTAGGTAGACTTTTATTATTTAGGAAGGCGGCTCAGCATAAACTTATATACATGTGACTGGAAGACGATTACGTTGTAGTAAGTTGGAAGGCAGATCCGTGGTACAGTTTCACAGTCGAGCAGTTTTATGAATTTAGCTTTCCTCATGGAATTTGTGTTTTATTTAGCGACAGATAGAGAGTAGAGGAAATTGTTGAGCGTGGTTGTTAACTTGACAAGTCCTTATTGTGAACGTTTTGTGCGGTGTGGAGGATGGATTGAAGCTCTGTCGAGCATTTGCCATTAAATACAGATAGATTAGAGAGAAATACTAGCAACGTCTCTTCAGTGAGAAAGAGGTTGCAGAGAGGAGAAAAGGACACCACATATTTAGGTGCGAAGATAGAGAGTCTAAGATAAGGTGCTCCAAGACGCTCTCCCTTCAGATGTGGCAATAGTATTACATTTTACGATGTATTTGTTTTTGTTTTGTTTTTTTTATAGGTAGAGGATTTCGTCTTGCTGGGACGATTGAATGATGCAAAACATTTTACCTACAGTTTTGGCATCAGATCTGATGCAAGTCTTAAAAATCAGTAATGAAAGTCAATACCAGAATTGTGTTAAAGCACGGTGCTTCTTCATAACGGAGCTAAGTGGGGTTATACGAGATAATCACGTTGACACACTGGTTCTTGAACACTAACCATCATTTCATCTATGGCATGAACATGATAAGAGATAGTAGTGGTGATCAGGGCGTTGGTATACACAACAGAATCATATATATATATATATATATATATATATATATATATGTATATATATGTGTGTGTGTATGTGTGTGTGTGTGTGTGTGTGTGTGTGTGTATACACTGACACGTGTTTCGTCGTCCACGACTCATCAGAGCGGCTGAATCTAGCGAGTCGTGGACGACGAAACACGTGTCAGTGGATAATTATATTTTAAATAAAAAAAATAAAATATATGCCGCTCCCCATTTAAGGGGGTATCAGATTGGTCAATGGGAAAATTATTCCCACCAAGCATTTAGGTAAAATGCACTTTCGTATAAATACTTGAATTCATTCAAGAAAGTATCGCTAACAAAAACAAATAAACACACACACACACACACACACACACATATATATATATATATATATATATATATATATATTAATGATGTGACGATTCAAATATTTTTCCTGATTCCGATGCAATTACCGATTCCGTACAACATTCCCGATCCCGATACAATTACCGATTCCGATTCCGATTCTTTATAAATCGCGAAATCCCGGCTGTGCTATTAAAAAAGTGCTCCGCCGAAGTAGCGCCAATCTTCTCCAAACTTGATAACAAATGCCTTAATGAATCTTGGTTTCCTGCCTGCTGGAAAACTGCTTCTGTGGTACCAGTTTTCAAGAATTCTGGCGAAAGAACTGACCCGGCAAATTACCGGACCATTAGCCGCCTCCAAATATTTGAGTCCATAATTAACCAAGATCTATCCATCACCTTACATATGCTAAACTTCCTACCGACCAACAATATGGATTTAGGTAAGCCCGTCTCACAGCAGCAATTCTAACTGTAATCTATGAGAGTATATACCATTCACTGGACAAAGCAGAGGAGGGTAGAGCGGTAGCTTTAGATATATCTAAGGCTTTTGACAGGGTATGGCACGAAGGTCTTCTCGGGAAAATTAGATCATACGGTATCATTGGAAAAATACTTAACACAATTAAATCCTTCTTAGATAAGGAAAAATCCAGGTTGTCCTCGATGGCCGTACGTCTAAACAATATGATATTAATGTGGGAGTGCCTCAGGGGTCTATCCTTGGACCTCTATTATTCCTAATATTCATAAATGACCTCCCTGACAAAATTTTCTGTGAGATGGATATATATGCTGATGACACCACGCTCTATAGCAGACACAACAGGAAAACAAATGAACACATATCTAAAGAAATGACAGAAACACTAGAGAATTACCTCCAATCTGTAGTGGAATGGGGACAGAAATGGATAGTCACGTTCAATGCCGCCAAGACTAAACTAGTTTCCTTCAATAACTACAAGAAACATTTTTTACCACCAATAGCAATGGCCAAAAACTCTTTATCTGAAAGTACATCTTTTAAACTCGTCGGACTAACGTTCACAGGAAACATGAGTTGGAACAATTACATTGAGGGCATTGCCACGACCGCTGCGAAAAAGGTAGGTAGGTTCTCCCTACCGTGCTAGAAAGCTACTGACCCCTGAAAGTATCCTGTGCCTCTATAAGGCCACCATTCATCCATGTATGGAGTATTGTTGTCATATTTTGGCCGGTGTATCTGCTACTAGTCTCTCACTCCTAGACGAAGTTCAAAAGAGAGTCGCCAACCTAATAGGTCCTGAACTATCATCCAAAATTCAGCCTCTGTCCTATCGACGCAATGTAACATGCCTCTGCCTGCTCTACAAGGACTTTAACGGTGTATGTTCCGACGAGCTGCAAGCACTTGTACCCCCTCTACGTAAAAACCCGGCAAGCAGCTAAATCCCACCCCTTCACAGTAGAGATCCCTAGATGTAAGAGAGCCTTCTACTCCAGTTGTTTCCCCCCGCCCAGAACCGCTAGACTTTGGAACTCCCTGCCAGGTTCCTTCTTCCCCAACTGTACTGACATGCAGAAGTTCAAGTGTAACGTGAACCGACATCTTGCTTCCCAACTCCCTACCTAGTACCTCTGTAGCCTGTGCCCCTAATAGTAGCCCTCTACATCAAAATGGCAATGTTCCTTGTTTGGGGTGAAAATGTAAAAAAAATAAAATAAAATATTTAACCAGAAAACTGTTATTTTGTCCCGATTTATGTAAAAAAAAAACCCATCCAAATGTGCTTATATTTTCTCAAACGCAAAAACTCATGAGGGGATGATTGAGAGATGTTCGTTTTGATCAGTATTTTTTTTTTATTACTACCAGCAGAGGAAGGTGTTTCTTTAACCAAAATCAAATAAAAAAAGGTAATTTAAGGAATCGATTTCGGCATCGGAAAATAGGGTCAAAGTTTTCCAGATCCGAGACTGATACCAATACCCCAAAAAGATCTGATTTTCCAATTCCAGATTAAAATTCCAATTAATCGTATCAACAGTAATATATATATATATATATATATATATATATATATATATATATATATATATATATATTTATATATATATATATATGTATATATATATATATATATATATATACATAGTAAGTTAAAAAATATATATATATGGCAATTAAGCTATACAGAATATTCAGCGTTTCATCCACGCTTGGATTCGTCAGACTTATGCCTAGCTCTACCTACCTATGTATTGAGCACTGTTGAAGTAAATACTTAAACTTTACGCATAAAATAATACTTTCGCATATAAATGTATGTGATTAAATCAAGTAGTCATATATATATATATATATATATATATATATATATATATATATATGTATATATATATACACGCACACACACATATATAGTGTGTTTGTGTGTGTGTGTATATATATATGTATATATATATATATATACATATATATATATATATATATATATGGCTACTTGATTTATATAAGTAATGCGCAGATCCAAAGCGAAAGAAAGACATTTTTCCACCCGAGACTTGTGTCTCTTCACGCATATTTGAACAAGTAGGACATATTTCTTTCATATCATCAGAAGTTTTTTTACGACATTTTATAGTGTGAGGTTTTTTCATGTTGTCGATTAACCAAGTGGGGTTCGACATACCCTTATTCACCCCTGATAATATAAGCAATAATTTCGACTTCATATCGTCAAACGACGCTATAATCAGTAATAAAGTTTCAATCTAAGTAAAGGAAACAAAAAAGATTGTAAATCTGCGAGCACCTAAACACGGTTGTAAATACCACCCGCCCTGTGTTAGCTTCAATTGTTGCTTTAAATACACTTTGAATATTCGTCAACGATCGAAAACCGAATCCCACTGGTTGACCGAAGGGACGTTTTATTAGACAAAGATGGACCGGTGTATATAACATTTGGCTCTAAGACAGTGTCCAAAAATATCCCTATATATATATATATATATATATATATATATATATATATATATATATATATATATATATATATATATATATATATATATATATATATATATATACATATATATATATATATGTATATATATATATGTATATATATATATGTATATATATATATATGTATATATATATGTATATATATATATATATGTATATATATATGTATATATATATATATATATTTATATATATATGTATATATATATATATATATATACACACACAAACACACACCAATATATAATAAGGAGCGCCATATATATTATTATTTTCCTTTTATATTTCAAAAAATTATATTTAAAAATTATATTTAAAAAAAACTATATTTTAAAAAATTATATTTTTAAAAAGTTATATTTTAAAAAGTAATATGTAAATAGTAGAGTTTGTGCGTGTGTGTCTGCGTCTACAACTCTACTACAGACGAGCACTTGATCAATTATGACCAAACCTTGCAGGATGATGGTCCCCTACCTAGACAGGGTATACATCATTTTTCAAAGTAAAGTTCATAGGTCCAGATGATAACTTATATATATATATATATATATATATATATATATATATATATATATATATATATATATATATATATATATAGCCAATCCTTCACGATAAACAACCGTCTAGCTGAAACCACTGTTTATCTGTGCCTAAATCAAAACGTAGATTCCATGAACAAAGCTTCTTTCTTAGAACTTCACGCCTTTGGAACTCTCTACCGCTTGCCTGTTTCCCTCCTAACTTCAACATAGATGTCTTCAAGTCCAACATAAACAAATTCCTGATGAACCGCCCCCTTAAGTAATGACACTTTATCAAATCTCCAATACTAATTAATACTACAACACTATTCCATTGATTACTCTACACAAAATAACCCTCATCCCCGAGTGACTTCTGGTTTCATAAGGAGGAACACGATAAACTCAATAAATTGTACGATCGTTTCGGAAACGATGTTTTTATTGAAATAGAAATTAAGTCATGGACAATAATTTTAACATATAGTTTTTTTTTTGAAATAATGTCTCCTCATCAGCAAAAATATTGGGTGTTTTTTTAAAGACACCAAAAATAAACCTAGCATTTTCCAAATACATCTGCCTGCGTAAAAAATCAACTGTTTTGGATTATACCGTTATTGGATATTTTAACCTTCACAAAACCATCCATTCACGTGAAATCACCCTTTTCTTCCCCCTATTCCCGCTGCTGCACTATTTGTTATCAAGTAAGATCTATGACTTACATGTAGTTTCATTAAATACTTTTGCAAGCAAAATCCGATCCCGAATTTTGCTGATGAGAAGGAAAGTAAATTTGAAACTCCGCGGATTTAGGACTATGCACTTATTTTGTGATTCCTTTTCAAAAGTAAGTATGTTTTTAACTCGTTTTTAAAGTGTTTTAAACATATATATTTTTTTAATTAATAGTGGTGTCAATCCTACCCAAAACCGGCCAGAGACTTATTTGGCCAAAAACAGTGATTACTGAGAATGCAGTTAGGAGTTACCACCTGACGAAGGTCAGAAGCATAGTTGGCCGAAACGTCATCAAACAACAACTAATAAAGACGAGAATAATAGTCCGCAATAAATAAATTAATGTTTTTAACATGTTTTATTAACTACTTGTGCTTAAAATATACATGGCGATTAAGCTACACTGAATATTCGGCGTTTCATCCACTCTAGGATTCGTCGGGCTTATGCGCGAATTCTGTGGCTGTTTACGCATAAATCTATACTTTCGTATATTAATTTTATGTGAGTAAATGAAGTAGTTATCTATATATCTATAAAAGTGAACATGTCTGTCTGTCTGTCTGTCTGTCTGTTGTCTGTGTGTCTGTGTGTCTGTCTGTCTGTGTACATTTCTCTACGCAATAACTCTGTCAATTTTTAGTCTATAGACTCGAAATTTGAAATACCGAGTACTGAGATTAGGGAAAATCGATGTGACCGGTGTCAGCCAGAAATTTGGCTGTTAAGGGCTCAAATTTCAATGATTTGACCTTTAAGAACTCTACCAAACTCCTCCGACAATTTTGGGTCTAGACACTTGAAATTTTAGATATAGGTTCCTTGAACATGGATCTAACTTAATAAAGTGATTTGAGCCCGAAAGAATAAATTTTAAGGGGTCATAATAGGGGTCAAAGTTTTAAAAAATTAACCATTTTTTTTGTTTTTTTTTGCTTTTTTTTGCACAGCATACACCTCCAAACACCCGAGCAACGCCGGGCACCTCTGCTAGTATATATATATATATATATATATATATATATATATATATATATATATATATATATATATATATATATATAATCTGTTAGGGATTTTTTTATCTGGATAAATATGAGTATATACCGTTGTTGTTGTTTTATTTAATAAATCTTTTTACCGTCAGAAATATTAAAACGATATTTAATGTCCTTA
>NC_136504.1:109549639-109567139 GCF_053919585.1 Euprymna scolopes
TTTTAAATGGTATGAATCGGTCTATGCCTACAATTAACCATTCGGTCAGGTCTAATACTATAGAGGACACATCGTTTTTAAACATGGAATGCAGATGTAGGTCAGATATGAATGTACGGAAGCTATCCCAGTCAGCCATAGAGTATCGATATACAGTACGGTGGAGAGGTACGTCTGAAGACATATTACATTTCATTTTTATCTTAACTGCTACAAAAGATGGCCAGAGGATCCCAGAGGAGATAGAACAGAACATGAACACAGCTCAGGGGAAGTTGTGAGGAAAAGTTATAGAAGGCTTGCATATTGACCGGGTGTATCGGGCACACGGGTGGGTTCATGAACAATCTGAGTGAGGTCATAACCTATGGCAAAATCATGACAAAACCTCCCCTCGTCATCGGTTTTATTTGACATTGAAGTCACCGCAAATGTGAATGTTAGCCGAAGGATGAGCAGACAGGATGTGGTCAATTTTCTCAGATATGCTCTTAAAGATAGTAACCCCACTGTTGTGGGGACGATAGAGGGCAAATATAAATGCAGTCGTGTAAGCTAGTGCAACCCGAAAGCACATATAAGGTAAATTAGTGTCTTCTCTGGAGATATCCCTGCCACATGGAAAGCCATCTTAGATGTAGGCACATATTCCATGCCCATGGCGATCTTGGGGGTCAGATTTAGATGTTAAGTTGGAGTATCCTTTAATTATGAATTCGTCTAGAGAAGTGATTGGCCCTGTGCCAGTTCCACTTAGAAATAATATGTCCGGTTTCGTCTCTTGTAATTGTGTTTCAACCTCTGGAAGGTTGGAACGTAGACCCCCGATGTTGGAGAAGGAGACCTGGTAGTAGGGGTCTACGTTGGTGGATGGAGTTCTAGGTTTATTCGTGTTTCTTCTTTGGAGATTTGTCATGATTGAGGTTTTGGGGTTTGTGGAGCAGGTCAGTAGACTTGGTTGGAGCAGAACAGAGGGGGAAAATAAGAGAGAAAAAGACAAGCTTTTTTTTTTTTTTGTAGCACATGATAAGGTAAAGCCGTAATAATTACCCACTAATATGACATCGAGAGTCCCTACCAGAAACTACTGTATGGTCCAGAATCTATTCACCAAATGGCAATACAGCAGCTCCGGTACTTTGCACCTGCTGATAGGACAGCCTCCTTAGTGGTTAATCCAAGGTTCGGGTCCCTGACTATCAGGCGGGTAACGTCAGCCCAGATGAAACGTTTACCTCCAGCACCCTTACTAGTGATATGACCATAAGGATAAACATAGAAACAGAAATTTTCCGACATCTCAGGCTACTCTTTACAAAGTACTACCGACCTAGAAAGCAGCTTTTTCTTCACCCTTTGTCAGAAAAATCACTCATTGGAAATGGGGATTGAAGGACAAAAAAAAGGAGAAGCAAGAGTTACTAGAGCTGCCGATAACACGTCCACTGTTTCTTCTTCTTTTTCTTCTTCTTCTTCTTTTACTTTTTCTTCTTCTTCTTTTTCTTTTTAATATTTGTATATACCAGGAGTCCCCACACATGTCATCAGCAAAGATTACTCACGGATAACAACCGATGATCTTCCCTGGATCTGAGTGATAACAGGTCTCTCCAAGTTTCCAGTAAGCTACATCTCTTTCTATAATGTTTGCTAATGAATTTGTGTTATCAAAACATCAATTTACCATTGATTTCTTGCAGGCGACAACCATGGATTGGCACTCGAATTTGGGTGGCAATAACCCTCCTTAACATCTCAATCCTTTTTGACCTCATCTAGTGAAGTTCTTATTAATGCATCTTCTCCTTGGACTTTTCATCTCTTTCGACTCTCCACGACTATTTGGTGCAGTGACAATTTTCTGTGTGTAGGGAGGGAGGCTGGCTATTAAATAAATGCCATGTCATTAACTCCTCGTTGGCAGGGACACATTGTCTTCCCTGAAATTTTCTGGTAACAAAACTCTGAAATGTAACAGATCTGTTTGTACTAATCCAGATGGAGGCTGCTTAGTTTTTTCCCTCCTCTGCCATTCTATAATGCATGACGCTTTACAGCTATTTTGTGTGGCGATAGTCGATACTATTTTCTTGTTGTGTATGGGTTAACACCTTTAATTTCAAACGTTGCACGATCAGTTTTCTTAGTCTCATGTAATAGTGTCCCTTTATATACATTTTTGTTTTATTTCTATGGCAGTTTCTATATCGCCGGTTTGTATTTGTACCTCATACGGGTTAGTTTCTGTATTCGAGGATTTTCTTTACGATTTCAAATTCGTTAGGCATTACTTTTGTTGCATTCATTTAATATTATTATTTGTACTCGCAAAGAGTTTTCGTAAAGATCAGAATAACAGATTGTTCACACACAGCAAGCAGTGTTGTTCCTTGGCGTTTGAGTGACAACAAGCCTTTCCAAATTTCCATTATTCCCCCACCACTTTCGATAACCTTTGTAGATCAATTTACATCATCACAACAACCGCTTTCCATTGACTTCTCGCTGGCAATGACCTTTGGTCATCACTGAATTTTGAGTTTAAGTCACAATTCTCTTGGCGCCCGTCTAGTGAAAATCAGCGTAGTGCTTCTTCTTCGCGATCTTTCCCCCTTCTCGACCCTACTCTAATCTTTGGTGTAGATCCAGTTGATGCCGACACTACAATTTTCTTTGTGGGGGTGGGTCGCGAAATTTTAAATATACACTTTTAGCTTATAATTTAATTTTTAAATATATACTTTTAGCTCATTTTAGCTTATTATTCTTGTTGTTTTTGTTGTTGTTATTATTATTATTATTATTATTATTATTATTATTGTAATTTCAATTGCTCAAGTTCAGTCCTCATTGTCCTCATATTCTTTTTATACTAATTTGCTGCCTTTGCTTATTATGTGTGTCATTATTTCGTCGTTTTGTCCATTACTGTTTTCCTGTCTTTTATCATTTTTTTTGGGGGGGGGGCGGTTCTGGTTTCATCAGTTTCTCTATCGTGTTTCGGGGGGTGTCTCTGGCTGCTCTGATCAATCTATATAGGTTCAGCTGGCCTACACAGTTTTCTACATTTATTAGTCCACTTTCCTCCTTTGTTCGTTATCACATAGAGCCATCGAAATCGTCTTTTGGGTGTAACACATTGTGCATTGCATTAATTTCCTAGTCCCCTGATCAAGATGTCTCAGTTCCTCTTTGATCCAGATTATGAATGGTTCAGTAGATCTTACTACCAATATTTCCTAGGCGTTTAATCCTTTACTTAAGTTTTTATTGTATAGTTTTGTTTCTAAGAGTTTTCTTGTTCTTTTCATATATTCTTTCCCAGCCTTCTCTTTCAGTTCCGTAGATTTGATGTCTGTTTCCAGAACATCCACGCATTTGTGTCATTTTCTAAACAAGTGCTATATATTTAAACTATTGATTCAGCAGAACAAAAAAATTCGTTTTGAAGTTTATTTCTTTTCATTTAAATAACGAATCGGATAACTTTTTCCTGATTTTTTTTTTGTTGTTGGTTCGACATTTTTGCTAGGATTTCAATTTTTTTTTTCGTTAATAACATGTTTTGCTGATAACATTTCGGTCGAAAAACCATCTTGCCTTTTTCCCCCGTTGATGATTGTGGTGTCTTGTTATTACTTATGTATCCAATTTTTTTTCCTTTTCATCACGAATAGTGCACATTTTTCAATTCCAAATTCTATTGCAATATCTTGAGGTCCTGGATATGACCTTAAACTATATCCGATGATGAGGCCCCAGCTTGCAGGCCTTAGGGTGTGTGGAGCCACCCTTTAATTGCTATTGCTCCCAGGTCCACTCTGACCCGGAGTGGTAGCACCTGTTAGGGTACCAACTATGGGTTAAATAGAATACGACTTAAAAAAAAACAAATATACTATATTCGAAAATCGTTCTTCAAAATCACCAGATTCGGCATTAAATAACACGAAAAGGGTTGATATGCCGTAAAACAAAACAACCAACCAACTAACCAATATCTTGAGTGAATACTGCTTTCGTGTTTATCAATTTTTCAAGTTGCTTTTTACGTCATCCATATGCATGAGGTGGTTTAATCGTTGTTTTCTGTCCGTAAATCCGGCATTACATTTTCTAAGTATAGAGTTGAGTGGCATCACGGCTATGAAAAACAGTAATGTTTATAGCAAATCTCATTAGAAGACCTTCCGCATTTTTATTTCTGTTCTCCCGGTGTCAATTTCAGTTTTCATGTTTCTATTGCTTTCTTAATGTTGGCGGATATTTTGTACATTTTTTATCTTTTGGGATTCTTTCGGACGATATTTTGTAATCGATTAGTTTCATGCTTGTATTCTTTTTCCAGCTTTTTACCTGTTTAAAAATATTTTGGTCTCTCTCTCTCTCTCTCTCTCTCTCTCTCTCTCTCTCTCTCTATATATATATATATATATATATATATATATATATATATATATATATATATATATATATATATATAGCTAGTAGTGTGTTCCTGTTTTTTACTTCCTGTTATCATTTTTGTTGCTCAGAAAGTAGTCTAGGCGTGTTAGGAGAAGAGTAGCCCTGTTCACTTAATTGTGTTGTTAAAATCTTCCGCAAGTTTCGTAAGCAGTTTATCGCTCTTTAATTACTTACCCTTTCCAGCGTCATTTCGAATTAACGTAGTTCCTACTTTGGTCATCCATTTTGGAACATTCTGTTTTGCGGATACGTCTTCACAACTTTTGCACCAGTAGTGTTTTTAATTTTTTTAATCATTATACATGCATGTTGTGTTCCAATTTGTTATTGAGAGTATTTTCACTTATTTCTGTTGTTTTTTCCTTCTCCAATTTCCTGGAGTTTCTTTTATCATGGCATTCAGTTATTTGGCGTTTCTGCCATGTTCTTGAGGAAGGATGCGTGAATGTTACGTGCTAAGACGCTTGGTAGTTTTTTTTATATACAGTAGCGTCAAAAACTAAGGGGCACTCAGCATCAGCCGTATAACGTAATGGTGAGAAACCTTTGACTGTTATTTGGGCGGCCGAGTTTCGATCCTGGCTTGAGGCAGTTGCCTGTCTATCCGCACTGATGAGCTGTGAAACAGCGAAACAGTACTGTATGTGGATGACTATAATGCTCCGTATCTTGAGTTGAGCATATTGGGAAGTGATATACAAACTGCCATTAGCGTATTAAACGACGCTCTTTGTGTAAACAAATCTTGACTGTCATTTGGGCGGTTCGGTTTCGATCCTGGCTTGAGGCAGTTGCCTGTCCAGCCGCACTGATGAGCTGTGAAACGGTGAAACAGTACTGTATGTGGATGACTATATATATATATATATATATATAGTAGCAGCTGTGAATGTTTGCGAACGCTGTGAAGGTCCGGTGTCGGGGAGGATGTGTCCAGCTCTGGATCACTTTGTAGCTCTTCAACGTTTTGAGTTTAAAAAAATAAGAAATTTTACTTTTGGATTGATACTTGTAATATCTTCGAGCGCATCAAGCCTACTTCTTCAGAATTTGATACAACTTCATAAACACGTCCCTGTTTTCCTGTAAGAAGTGGGTTAACGTCTTTTCCGTTTCCTATTGATAAAACGCACCTTTTACTGACCCTGTCCCATTGAACTGACACAGAAATAACGACCACTTAGATCTCTCCAGTAATCAACCATCCGATATTTCCGAATTTCTCGATCTAACCTCTCTCGCTCTCTCTCTCTCTCTCTCTCTCTCTCTCTCTCTCTCTCTCTCTCTCTCTGGCGCGTGCGTTTATCCCTCGACTCTCTTTAACCCTGATAATTGCAGAGCAGTGAAAATGTATGTTGAAAAATAGGTTTCCGTTTACATGCAAGTGAAACGTTTTCAATGGATACTCGAAGGGTTTGGCGGGGAGCGTTAAACTATGGGTCTAAACATTTCTATCTGCTTTCCCGCCCTATCTTTAAGCCATTCCGGTTATCACAAGCATTTTGATAAAAGTCAGGCCCTTAGGAACTCCGACTATATTCGGCGTCTGTGCTAATTAACGCGCTCCACTATCTCCTTTGCTGCCAACGTGTGTCTTTACTAGTAAAATCTGAGACTGCAATTACCGTCATTAAATTAACCCGCAGCTTCGGTTTCTGATTCCGGCTTAGAGTAATCGCTTGAATTTCGGATATAAACTTACTTTTTACTTCTAAAAAATATCTAAGCGAAAATGATGAAGATGTTATTTTTTCCGCAAGAAATATCAAAAAGAGATTGAAAGTATTGAAAAAAAAAATAAGATACTAAGAGGCAAGGTAGTTTGCTTGAAGCATTGCTGATAAATATATGTCGAAGAACATAAAAAGGTTATAGCAATGCAGGGAACGGAGTGTAAAAATGATATGACGTATGGAAACAAATGGACAAACGAAAGTGGGTCTGATAGAGATTTTTACATAGGAGTCACTACTTATCAAGGCCCGGAGGCCACTCAAGTATAAAGGTGGTGTTTGTATGCCTTCATATATACATTAATTGTACACATTATTCACAAATGCAAAACAGTAAAAAAAAAAGACTTACTGTTTGTTATAACGCTCGTGGTAGAAGTCTTTGCCATTTGAGCGAGTGCATCTACCACTAGTCTCTCCATCTTAGATAGGGTCCAAAAAAGAGTTGTAAATCTAATCGGTCTTACTTTAACAACTAAGCTCCAGCCCCTGTCCCATCGTCGCAATGTTGCATCACTGTGCCTGTTTTACAAATATTTTAATGCAATGTGTTCTGATGAACTCGTTTCACTTGCATCCCCTCGACGACGTACATATCGCCGACAAACCCATCAAGCAACAAAATCACACCCCTTCACTGTCGGTGTTCCTAAATGCCAGAAAGCTTTCTATTCTAATAGTTTCTTCCCTCGAACAGATAGACTTTGGACTTCTCTTCCTGCTACCTGCTACCCTGGTTGTACTGATATGCAGAAGTTTAAATGTATATGAACAAATATCTTGTTAATATTTTCTAGACATGTCCCCAGATAGTAGCCCCTTACGTCCAAGTGGCGATATTCGGGGTGAAGATGAGTAAAAAAAAAAAGAAAAAAAAGAATATATTTTTTGGAAAGAAAGAGACCCAAACTATTTTGTTAAAAAAAGAAATGGCAAATGCTTATATATTAGTGATGGGACGATTCAAATATTTTTCACGAGTCCGATACAATTACCGATTCCATCCTAAATTCCCGATTCCGGTAGAATTACCGATTCCGATTCTTTATAAATCTCTGAATATTTAACTATAAAGTTGTTATTTTGTCCCGATTACTGTAAAAACGCATCATAAACGGGGCTGTATTTTTTTCAAACGTTAAAACACACTTGTGAGGAGTTAATCCAGAGATTTTCGTCGAACCGGAAGTTTAAAATCAATAAATATTTATTATTTTATTATTACTACCAGCCGTGGAAGATGTTTCCTAAACCAAAATCAAATAAAAAAAATATTTAATGGAATTGGTTTTGGCATTCGGAAAATAGGCACATTTTTTTTCCCGAATCCGATTGCAACAGTTATGAACATAATGACAACAGAATACACAAATTATGAAACCTCATCTCAAACAAAATAGAATACTTTTTTTTTTCAATAAAATAAAAAATTCCTATTTCGTACTTTTGTGTCGTCGATTCCAGACTTTGATTTCATGGAATATCAACCTAAAATTTAAAAATACTGAACTCGTAAAATTCAATTAACTTCATTACTGTTTTTTAAGAAATAAAAAAAATAATATTTCTATTACTTTTTATACAACTTTAATAGTTTATTTTGGAAGTATACTCCATTAAAAAAATAAACAACTCACTTTTAAAAGAGAAATTACGAGTTTTTTTTTTAATATTTTATTCGCAGTTTCGTGTTAGGGATTTCAAAAATTCCTAGTGGTCCGATTACTCTTCATACAGTATGTACCCTCACATACTCGCAATACCTCATTTGTGCCGGTCTATCAGTCTAGCATCATAATACCATACAAACGGATGTCCTGTAAACAATTTTGCAAATTTTGCCCTTTTCCTGCTAAATCTAGTTGTACGCATAGGAAACGGATTTACAGAACACTCTATCTATCTATCTATCTATCTATCTATCTCTCTCTCTCTCTCTCTCTCTCTCTCTATATATATATATATATATATATATATATATATATATATATAAGTGAACGTGTATGTCTTTGTGTCTGTCTGTTCTCTGTGTGTCTGTGTACATTCCCCTACGCAATAACTCTGTCAATTTAAAGTCTTCGGACACAAATTTGATGCATAGCGTATTAAGATTTGGGAAAATCTTTGTAATTTGTTTTCAGCCAGAAATTTGGCTGCTAAGGGGTCAAAGTTCAAGGATTTGACCTTTGAGAACTCTAGCAAACTCCTTCGACAATTTTGGGTCTAAATATTTGAAATCTTAGATATAGGTTTCTTGGACGTGTATCTAACTTAATAACTTGATTTGAGCCCGAAACAATAAATTTAAAGGGGTCATAATAGGGGTCAAATAAAAAAAAATGACCGCTTTTTTTTTGCTCAATATACACCTCCAAACACCCGGGCAACGCTGGGCCGAAATGCTAGTATATCTATAAAAGTGAACATGTCTGTGTATCTGTGTATCTGTGTGTCTGTGTTTCTGTGTGTGTACATTTCCCTACGCAATAACTCTGTCAATTTAAAGTCTACAGACTCGAAATTTGATATACAGAGTACTGAGATTTGGGAAAATCTATGTGATTGGTTTTCGGCCAGAAATTTGTCTGTTAAGGGGTCAAAGTAATAGGATTTTACCTTTGAGAAATCTACCAAACTCCTCCGACAATTTGGGGTCTAAATACTTGAAATTTTGGACATGGATCTAACTTAATAACTTGAGTTGAGCTTAAAACTATAAATGTTAAGGTGTCATAATAGGGGTTAAATTTAAAATAAATGACCGCTTTTTTGTTTTTTGCTCAACATACACCTTCACACCTCCACACCCCCAAACACCCAGGCAACGCCGGACTTAAATGCTAGATGCAGAAGATTTGCGCGAAGTGTGCCCCGAGAGTTCTCAGAGAAGATCAGTCCACAACGCCGTCATTGTCACAGACTATTTGATCAAGATGGGTATCAAGGTACTTTCTCAACTTCCCTTTCGTCCAAACCTTGCTTGTTGTGAATTTTAGTTATTCCTTAAGCTCAAGAAATAGTTAGAGGCTGTCGTTATGAGAAAATTGAGGCGATGAAGGAGGCTGTGACAAGGATTATTAATACGCTCACACTAGAGGGCTTTCATAGTACCTTCCAGAAGTTGTTCGAACGGCACAAGTGCATTGCAGTCGGAGGAGATTACTTCGAAGGGACTATACTTCTATCAATAAATGTGGCCATACGAAAACGTATGAGAACTTATTGAAGGTTTATTATTATTAGACGTAATAAAATCGAATCCAATATTCGCGATTTTCGCTAGTGGAGGTGTAAAGGGCGTAACCTCCACGAATAGCCATTATATAATGTACCTAATGCAATACTTCCCTGTTGATTTTTTATAGATGTGTCTGTATTTATCTCTATACAAGACACCAGTCTTTCGTTTGGTCTGTCACGATTTGGTTTGAAGTTTCATTTATGTCGCAAATGTTTATATTGTCAGGACGTATTTTAAGACTATCTCTTTTGTTGATGTGATTATTCGTTTCCATGGAGATGTGTCAATGCTTAGCTTTCTTCTTTAAAACATGTGTGAATAACTAAATAATAAAAAGGAAGAAGCTTTCCCAAATCCTGGATTAAAAGAATCTGACGAGTTTTCTACTCAATCTTTTCTTGGTAATCAACCCGGATTTAGAGCGACACGTGACAAACGAAGAAGAGGATTGCGGCCCCTCGCCCAAGCATCGCCCGCTGTCAGATTGAGTCTAATGTGTCAAGGTACTTATCCATATCCTAACACCCCTCTCTTATCGACCAGCAAGGTAGAACCAAATCTATTGTAATCTAGCCTGAAAGACTCCGGATTTCTCTTGTAAAACCGTACTCCTTTCTGATCAGATTTCATCCAACATCGAGTTCTATGTACATCTCAGAACAATTTATTCGTTTCCTAATAATCATATGATGTTATTGTTTTCACTGTTTTCACAGATATCTTTATAGTTAGAATTCAGTCTAGGAAGACATCCACTACTTACGAGAGGGACCAAATGAAGGTTGCCAACATCCGGAAATGAAAGTGGTTCTTCAGACAGAACTTGATTCGGGCATCAGTCCATCTTGTTAAATGTTTAACTTCCCATCTCAGAATGTATCGTATTTGTAAAAATGTCAATATTTGTTCAACTATCTTAAGCAGTGTCGATTCGTGCATACGTTTACTAACACAAGACACACATACACGCTATGCATACACACACATACACACAGGCACACATACACATCTATCTATCTATCTATCTATCTGTATATCTATCTATCTATTTATATATATATACTTCAGCATAGTTTTTATTTAACAATCAGTTGTTATGGAAACGTGAGATTGTAAGGTTTACAAAATATTACTGGCAGTAATATTCTATAAGTTATCCCATCTTAGATAGAATTGCTCGATATGCAAGATAGAGCAAGATATGAATTACAATTTAATATATATATATATATATATATATATATATATATATATATATATATATATATATATATATATAAAAGAATGTAGCCATCAACAATTGTGTTTTTTTTTTAGCCTTTTATCATACTTTTATTTAAAGATATTTTTATAACGTGTTTCATGCTTTGGTTCGCTTTCTTCAGATATTTTCGTGAAAAAGTTTGTTTTTTTTAAATGGGGGCTTGAAATGTTATTTTTACATCTGCTGATACTAAATGTTTTTCAGAGTGATGTGGTCTCAGACATTCTGTCTCCAACAGTAAGTGTTGGTAGTGTCCGGTCAGAGTTAAGTACAAAGAGGGGGCTTTTGGTTCATTTGATGACGGTTTTTATGTTTTTTTTAATGATTTTCTTTCCCCATGTATAGCACACACTCACACACAATCACACACACATACATATACATAAATGTACATATACACATGCACACGCACGCAGGCATATACATATACACACGCACATACATAGAAATATATGTAGGAGCATACATATATACATACCCACCTAAACACTCTCACACGTACTCACACACCCACACACATACACACCCACCTACACACACACACACGCATATATATATATATATATATATATATATATATATATATATATTCGCTTTTATTATTTAAATCTCGGGTGTTTTTTCTTTTTGTTTAAATAATTACAAATTGCTTCTATCGACATGCCAATAAAATTATTCTGCCGATTTCTTCAGATACTTCAAGTCAAAATAAAATATTCTTAACTAGCGGGGGTACCCGGCGTTGCCCGAGTGTTTGTTTCCGGGACGGAGGGGTGGAGTTTTAAAAATGTTATGGTAGGTAAGTAGGAAGGATCAAACCCGGAGTCATGAGTAAAAGTAGGAAAATAAAGTGTGAAAAAAAACAAAAAAAAAAACATCTGCAACGTTAACAGTTCGGCCACCAAGAAAAGTCCATTCCAGTTGTTTAGGAAAAAAAAACAAAAAAAAACGACTACGGTAGGTCGGCGCGAGCGTGAAAATATAATGTGAATTGTCATGCACACTAACCACTACGCCACAGAGCACTGCAGCTTAGTAAAGTGATTTTAAATAACTTCACATGAAAGAACTACGAAGCCAAACCGGTGTTCTCTTCTCAACTGTTCCTTGTGAACGATCCCCAAACGGTGTTAAGTGGTGGCAGGGGGAGGAGGAATTTATTAGAGAGAAAATATTTTACCACTTCCATTGATCTTAACCGATTTTGGCCGTGACTTCTCAGCAGAAAAAGTATAGAAATCTAAGATTATCGAGGAATTTGAGAAATAATAAGCCTATAACACACCTCAGATATTGTTCTGCCGTTTGTGCATATTATATTTGCATGAAATATCTTGATTTTTAATCCTATTAAGGTCAAAATCAGACGGGAAAAAATGAGTTCATTTTATTTATATAGAGAAGAAGATAATTACAAATGAACATATCAGATCAAGATTGTAAGTGCGTGCTGCATAGAATGGGGAGGTGGAAGAGTGAGAAGGAAGTAAAGGAAAGGGAAAGAGAGGGAAAGGGGGAAGGGGAGAAATACACATATGTAGTTGGGATTTATAGATAAAGATTAAAGACTAGAAAAAGTTAAAGTTAAAATGAATCGAAAAAGAAAAGAGGGGGTCGCTTGTTAAGAGAGAAAGAAAAGAAAAGGAAAAGTTTACGGGGTCAGAAAGAAAAAAATAAAGAAAGGTAGTGTGTCAGGTGGATGTTAATCGGAGACAGTAGTAACATAAGTTGCACGTGCTAAAGCAGGAGCATTCTCCCCTGATGTTTGCCAATTATACCTCCTACTATATATATATATATATATATATATATATATATATTCATCCACATTCAGTACTGTTTCGCTGTTTCACAGCTCATCAGTGCGGATAGACAAGCAACTACTTCAAGCCAGGATCAAAACTCGATCGCCTAAACAACAGTCGGGGCTTCTAACCGTTGCGCTATACGGCTGCTGCTATGCGGGCAGTGAATTAATAATGTTTCGACATTGTCCAAAGTACCTAAACTCAATTTGTTTACACAAAGAGCATCGGTTCATACGCTAATGGTAATTTGTATATCACTTCCAAAATGCTCAACCTAAGATAGGGAGCATTATAGTCATTCACAGACAGTAGTGTTTCGCTATTTCACAGTTAGGGTGAGCCTAAATAGGTGGACAACAATTTGATTGAGTTAATGTATCAGTTAAATTAATGTAATTCTTTCTTATGTTAATAACCGCAAAGCTAACCCTAACCCGTCAATCTACTTTTAGCTTTCTCAATATAAGATTTCATCTGTCTTGATAACATTTATTCTATGTTTAGTCTCTAATAATATCTTATACTGTCAGCTTATTCTGTAGAAAAACTAAAGATCGGAGTTTTAAATTCTATCAAATAAAATATAGACACGGATACTAAGCATTATTATATAAATAATAACGCGGTCAATTCATATTTTACATACATAACAACAGGTGCACACGAACACACGCACATACAAACACACACACACATTTATATACTCAAATAAAGTTGTTTTTTTTATGCATTGATATTAAAGTTAAAATTCCTATCCTGCCTTGACAGAGTACAAAATAGACTTCGTGGCTTAGTTGGGGATGCCCTTTTCTCTTCCCTGCAACCTCTCTCCCACAGAAGATACGTTGCGAGCCTATCCTTGTTTTATCGTTATTTCCATGGCAGGTGCTCGTCTGAGCTCCAATCTCTGGTCCCCCCCTCACCAATCTTTCACGAAAAACACCCGTCTAGCTGAATCCACTGTGAAAAATTTCCCCCACTCTATATCTGTGCCTAAACCAAAACGCGGATTCCATGAACAAAGCTTCTTTCTTAGAACTGCACGCCTGTGGAACTCTGTTCCGTCTGCCTGCTACCCACCTGACTACAACTTGAATGTCTTCAAGTCCAACGTTAACAAATTCCTAATGAACCGACCCCTTAAGTAAACACTTCATCAAATCTCCACACTAACGTACTGTACTTGCAATAACCCTTATCCCTGAGTGGCTTCCGGGCCTTGATAAGTGGTGACCACCGTGTAAAAAAAATTCCATTGTTGGACTTTTACATGGCAAATTCCATTTTTTTTTTATTTTTACACTTTTTTACCGATTGTCCCTGGCTAAAATCCAAATATTAAGTTTCGCGTTAGTTCGAATACCCAAAACATGAAAATTCGTGTCTGTAGACCAAAGACTTACGGATGTGTTTTGTAGGCAAAATTTTTAAGCAAATATATAAACGTATATATATATATATATATATATATATATATATATATATATGTATGTATATATATATGTGTGTATATATGTATATATATATATATATATATATATATATATATATATATATATATATATATATAAGCGAGATAAGACACTGATGGAATTCGGATGAAAAATCCTGATAGATATTACTGAAGGTAATACTTTCAAGGTGATCCTAGCCAAAAAGGAAAAACTCAATAATTTTTTCCATATAATTATCCACAACCACTCAAAAAGCTATTTTCAATAATTGTGCTGAAAAGCAAAATAGCGTCCATTCGCAACTGAACATTTTGCTAACTGCATTTCATTTTTTCTGATGGTATGAGCAATTGTTGAAAGTCCATGGATTAAACAAAATAAAATAACACCTATATATTCCTTTTGTCAAACAATAAATTCTTAAATCCAATATATGTCTCTATACGTTGTATTTTTTTCAGAATTTTAAAATGTAATCACAAAACTTATATATATATATATATATATATACATATATATATAGAAAGAGGCTTGTGTTTACTATAAACTTATTACACAAATTTTACGCAAGTATAAATCATGTAGAATAGATGTATGAATATAATTACACGTAATAGTTAACTAAAAATGATCATACCATGATGAAAAAGCGAAATAATTAATAGGGAATTAATTAAAAGAATATGCAAAATTGATTAATCTTTTGGAGATGAATACAATGCCACACCCAATGTATAGGAATATTTTCTTTTCTTTGTAAATAAATAGAAAAAGAGGTTTCTAATATGAATATCAATACATTGAAAATAAAACAAAAACAAGTTTAGTGGAATATAGATACGTAAAAGAATGCTCTCTCTGTAAAAACAATTAAGCTTAGGCCTTTGAACAATGTTTAAATGTGGTAATCTCAGCAACAACCAAATAGCGTAACAAGAAGAAGCGCTTACCGTGTCATGGGCGGTTGAGTTTCAATAATGGTTCGTGGTAGTCTAGCCGCTATGGTGAGCTGTGATATAGCGAAAAAGCAATGAATGTGATTGAATATATATATATATATATATATATATATATATATATATATATATAGCAATTTTGATATAGCACTATGTGGTTGATATATATATATATATATATATGTATGTATATATATATATATATATATATATATTTATATATATATATATATAAGTAATTATTTATGGAAAACTGGAAGTATACGTTACAATAATTTACGGAGATGAATGTTTACATAGTTATATTGAACCGTACTTAATTTAAAAAAAAACACGTTCTTTTTATCCTGCTAAACATTTCTCCTTAATTGCGCAAACGAACAAACCGTGACCACTGTTTTTCTTCTTCTCTAGTGTTTCCGAGCAATTCTATTCTGCGTTCTTGTTGATACAAGAAACTTGCTGACATAAGGGTCAACCAGGTTGTGAAAGTTCACCAAGATGGATTAGTTTAGTTCAAGGTTCAATACACGACTATGTTTTCTTTGGCCCGGGTAGTATTTTTTTTGTTGTTTTTTTGTGTGTGTTCTTTTTTTTTTCCTTAGAATTTTGCCACAAAAAAAAAAAACGTTTCCTTGGACCCACGCTAACATATCACTTTTCTTGGACGTTTATCAGATTTTCTTTTATATTTATCGTTATCTATAAAGTTCAGTGGATGTATAAGCTTGGTGCAAAAACAATATCGTTTTCTCATATATGTTAATTTATATATGATTTCGGAATGAATTCATTGATATATCATTTTGAAACGCGTTTTTCTTTCTATCGAATGATAATCTTTACCGTTCTTAATTTCGTCATTCATTTTTTGCAGGCTTTTCGACAGCATGGACAAAATTCAAATCCAGGAACTATTAATGAACGTGTGACATCACGGTTGTGCAAGAAATTTTGCAATGGTTACAAGAGCCTCGAAAATGAAGACGGTTGCGACCGGCCGACTGCGGATTATAACGAACATTTGAAAGCCTTAACTGAAGCTGATACTTGCCAAGACCACATGAGCAGTTGCTGTCGAACTCGAAGTCAATCGCCCAACAGTCGTCCACCATTTAAAGCAAATAGGGAAGTCAAAAAAGTAAGATAAATATGTGCTGCATGAATTGAACGATAATAAAAATCGCCTTTTTGAGGTGTATTTTACGCTCTTTCTGCGCAACAAAAAGCGACACATTTCTCGAGCGGGTTTTGAGGTACGATTAGAAGTGGGTCCTCTACGACAACCAGCGACGTTCGGTGTAGTGGTTGGATGCCGGAGAAGCTCAACAACACTTTGCGAAACCGAAATTGTACATAAAAATTGTTATGGTGACTGTTTGGTGATCTTTGGCCGAACTTATCCATCACAGCTTCTTAAATCCGGAATCGAATCGGAATCCGAAATTTAGAACATAATCGGTAATTCGATCGGACCTGGGAAAAAGTTTGGAATCGTCTGCTCACTAATATATATATATATATATATATATATATATATATATATATATATATATATATATATATATATATATATATATATATATATATATAGTCTAAAGAAGCTTTAAATAAAAAAAAATGCAAAAATAAAAATAAAGAATGCAGTTTAAATTCCCGGAAGGAAAATAATATTATAACTTTAACCTATCGCAGACTTAGCACCTACATAATCCGACTTCAAAAATGTTTATAATGTCAAAAGAGAACTCATTTATATGAGGAAGAAAAAAAAAAGAAAAAAGAAGCCTTTTCTAAAACTATTAAATAGAAATTCTCAGCATTTTCATAAGCCGATTTTGCAAAAATCTTCAATTTTAAAACAGAATTTAACTACATGAAGATGAAAAGATAAACCCTTAACTAAAATTTTGTAAATAGAAAACGGGGATCATCAGCTGCTTACCATGTAGCTGTTTCGGAGATTTAAAAAAAGGACAGCTGTTTAGTACCTGGCTCTCCAGTTGATAATACCACTTCCACAATAAAAAAAATGTAAAGTAATACGGTACTATTTCTAATATATGAAAAACAATATATAAAAAAATAGATGAATTAAATAATAAAATTATTAATAAGTAAGTTAAGGATTAAAAGATCCAATTCTGCGACATGTTAACAAGCATATAAATACTATGAGAAAAAAATTCATAAAAGCTTAAGTACCTGATATATATATATATATATATATATATATATATATATATATATATATATATATATATATATATCAGGTTTACAAGAAAGTTCTTGTAGTTTGTAATAATTGAATTCAGATGTACATATCTCAGCTCAACCAAAAATTATTGATCGACATAAGCATCACCAGAATCACATTTTGCCAGCACAAAACAAGTGAATTTATGCGAGTAACGTACAAATGTTTCGTTCTGGCGGCGTAGATGTTGCTGCAACCGTTTTTAATATCGCTTAGGTTTTTTAAGCATTTATTACGCAGAAAGTTGTCAAAATATGTTTTAAAGTTGTAGTCGGTGGATGAGAGATGTGAAGAGTATGGCCGATGAGGCAGAGTTTCGT